>NC_081409.1:737161237-737461237 GCF_030272615.1 Cryptomeria japonica
AAAGGAGGTACGATGAATTTTAGGTGTCATTTTGCTGGCATAAAGGCACTCCAAGGGTAGAAGCATGCGAGGAGCAACTTTAAACCCTTTTGACTTAGTTTCAAGTAGTTTCAAGGGTCTTAAATGATCCATTTCCTTTTCATCAAATCATAAATAGTTTGAAGAAGTAAAGATCAGTTGTTGCAATAGATAGAGAGCATCTATGAGGGAAGTTGGTGACTTGTTCAATGGTTGAGGAGTTTAAGGAGGCAATTTTGACCAAGTTGGAGCTAGTTGAGATCACAAAGGAGCTATTTAAGGAGCTTCATCAATAGATGGGTCAAAGTAGGAGACTTTCATGCATTTTCACATCAATTTGGAGCCATTTACGAACATCAAAGTAGTAGGAAATCAATTGGATGCCCAAAGAAGTTTGACCCAACAAGTTGAATTAACACGGTTTGTCATTATTTTTCAAACTCTTTTTCCTTTCTTCTAGCACGTTGTTGCACTATAAAGCACAACTATTATGCTCTTTCTAGAGTTAGTTCTTGCATTTTGGATGAATTATTGTAGCCTGAAACAAGGTTCTTTTAGATATACTATGCATTGTAGCTCTTTTGTAACTCAATTATGACTGAGAATGCAAACATTTCAGACTTGTATAGCTATTGTAAAAACACCCTTTGATTAATGAAATCAAGCCTTTAGATTTTTAAGAGTTGTTGCATTGTGCAAATTATTTGAAATGATGAATGTAATCTTGTGATGACATGTTTTTCTCCTTAATTCTTGTCTCATTTCTATTTTCTTTATGTAGAAAGTTGTATTTTTTGCAAGTTATTACTATTGTTTACCAATTAGGGAATAGAAGTTAAGTTTCGACCTTTTCTAAATCCTTCTTAATGTTGTCTTTAGTATTTTTAATCCTCACTTTTGCAAAAGTACATTTAAAATTCTAAGTTGTGTATGTCTTGACTTAAGAAGTTGGTCATATCGTGTGTCCAAAATAATATTGTAAGTCATAAAACTCATTAGGTGCATCATCGTAGTAATCACATATTCATTCCAAACCATCTTTTTTCCTCTTTTCCCATTAAGTCAAGCATTTTTAGATGCGCTGCAAGTGAACCAACCCTCTCTAGAGACCAACCTCTAAATTTCAAAGCTCCACACTTTGAGAGTTCTTCCCATGTGTCACAAGATTGTCGAGTTGATAGCTCAGTAAAGGGTGCAAGCTTTTGTCATAACAACAAGGTATTGTTAATTAACCTTTATAATAAGCCTCAATATCTTCACATATGAGAACCAACTAGAAGCACAAGACCTTTGAGATAATATGAGAAAGCAAATTTTAACCTAAATACTATTTTAACATGAAGATGTAAAATAATTTAATAATAACTTTTTGAGGCTACTTGCTTATTGATACACCATAAAAAAGATGGTTTATAGGTATTAAACTAGGATATCCAAGCTTAAATATGGGATATCTTGCATATAATTGAAGGCGTGTGAGGTATAATTTTATGAAACAAGAAGTGTATAAATCAAACTGTAACTTGGTATAAGAGGGTGACCCACTACCCCCCTTCACTTTGCAAGGTATAAGGTTCTTGCAAGCTTAGACCAAAATGACAAATCTTTCCTTTGATAGACAAGTATTTCAATTCTCCCCCAAATTTATATATTTTTCTAGAACAAGAGGGTGCAAGTCATCTCCTAAGTTGATGAAATTCTTAAGCAAATCCCTATAGGAAAAGAAAACTAAGTGTTTTTGGTCACCCACGTTTTCTTTCCACCATAAGGTTGTGGGCGATCTCCTAAGGTGATAAAATTCCTAGGAAAATCTCTAGAGGAAAGGAAAAATAAGTGTTTTTGGTCATCCAATATAGCTCTCCAACACAACGAGAAAGCATACACAATTCCCTTTAGATATAATCTAAAACACAACGAAAATAGTGTGGAGTTTTTGATCTCCAAGATCACCTTTAGGTGCGAGGGGAGAGTATATGCTTTACACAATTCACAAACATGACAACTGAATTTTTTATTTAGATAAATAAATTGCTGTAAACTAGTGGAAAATATAAGTCTAAATGACTATTAAAGTCTTGCATGAAACTAGCTAGTAGGTATATAAGATAAATTTGGTATGTGAATTCCTACAAACAATTAATTTGTACTTTGGATAAGGATGAACTTGACGAGTGAATTCCTACAAGACTTAATTAAGAGCGATATTTTTACACATAAAATTGACACAAAAATAAAGAAAATGATAAATAAAAATAATTTTCTATTTTTTTTTGGTTATTTTGACCTCCAATAATACAAATGCAAATCTCCCCAATGCAATGAAAAAATGTGCATATTTTTTAATAGTTTTTTAATCTGCAATGATGAAAATGTTAAAAAAAAAAACTTCAAAATGTAATGTCTCTTAAATCTAAGAAGCACACGCCTAGAAAAGGTAATACAATTTTTGCCAAATTGAAAAAGGCAAGTCACATGCCACTAAGAAAGGTTGAATGAGCTTTGGTTTTAACACTTCACAAGTGCAGAAATAAATTTCTCCACCATAGAGTAATTTACATTGGTGCTACCAAGCCTAGTTATGCGATTCCCAAGCCAAGGGCAATTTTGATGAGAAAAGGTTACTTTGTGTTGAAGGTTAATAATAGTTAATTTTTTTTTTTAATTTTTATTTATTTATCATACACCTACAGTATGCTACAAGGAGATGTTACTTACATATATAATTTTTGTGGATATCTTTTAAATGTGTGTTATCTATAAATTGTATTATTTCTAATATGAATTTAAAGTATTGCAATGTCTATTTATTTAAGCATGTTCAATTAGAAGTGTAACAACTTTATATTCTTATTCTAAATTTAATGTTAGCCAAGTCGCTGCCATGTGCAGACTTTTCCCTTGACTTTATATCACGACCCTATTCCATAAATATTCTTATAAAATAATTATTACTAAATTATTTGATAATTTCTTTTGAGCTTCTAAATATAATTAAATATATTCTATTATTATAAAGTTTTTATTAATATATCAAATATATTATAAATTATATAAATATATATACCTTTCAAAAATTAGATGAAAAAGTTTATTAAAAGATATTATATCTTTAAACTTAGAAATACTTTATGAAATTACTTAAAATCCTTAAAAATTATAATAGAGATTTGTTTTTGAAAAAGAAAAGAAGAAAAGTAATTTTTAAAAGAAACTAAATGAAGATTGTTTTAGGGCAGGTCCTCATGTCATTGCTTAGCTTATTTTTGCTAGTAGCTGCTACTCAATTTTTTTAGGAGCAATTTGTGGAACTGGTAGCTTCATAAATCTTAAATTTTGTTGCTTAAAAAAACAAGTCGTCATCTTAAATTACATTATTGAAAAAACCTATGAAAATAATTTGTCACACAATTTTCAGAGAAAAAAAAAGAAAAAAAATTTGTGGTGCCACGATTGACATTAAAAGGGCATGCTAGTCTTATGCTTTTTTAAAAGAAGCATTATCGAATGCTTTAGATAACTAAATCCAAGCTAAAGTCTAGGAAATTATATATGTTTTATTTTAAGAGGAATCAAGTGAATTACAGTTTTCTTCCTCTTAGGCGCTAGTAATAGTTCCGTTGTAATATCGTAAATAATTAAAAACTATGCAAGTAAATTTCCATTAGTTTCTAAGACAACACATTTAATATGCAAGATATTGTTTTTAAAACTAAAACTGTAGTTGAGTTTTTAGAAAAAAAAGAAAAGCCCAAACTTGGGCGATATAATTTTCCGGCTTTAACCACACAACAGTCATTAGGCGAAGTGTGTCTGCCAAGCAAGAAAGTAACAGATTTGGAGGCTAAAATAAGTCACAATTTTCTTATAAGAGAATACACAACACTCTGGTAAAGGACAGTTCTGAGGAAAGGCATGAGTTTTCCCAGCCATTCTTTTCATGGGAAACATAGAATGAAATAGCAGATTTATGAGCAGCGATAACAGAGTGAATGAAATATGGTGCTGAGATGGTGTCAAATTAGGAAGTTATTTTTGAGTTCTGAGATTTTGAATCTGGATATTCTGTGGAGATCTGCACATGGAATAGGATAGGAACCAATTCTCCCTCTGTGGAGATCTGCACATGGAATAGGATAGGAACCAATTCAAGGGAGAAGATGGTGCCTGGTTCAAGGGAGAAGATGGTTACAGGCACATGCCTAAAAATACTATTGAAAAGCTTCATAATTAATATTGACAAAATAGAGGCCGTAGTGTTCCTTACCCTTAATGATGTGGATTTCACCAATGTGTGAGAGGTATGTTCCATGTTCCATGTTCCACTTTGCTATTTCAATTTCTACAATCTACCACAATTATACGGGCCATAACGAAGAAAGTACCAAATGAAGCTCTAACACATAAGTGCAATTATAGTTGTAGTATTACAGTACTATTGTATTCTACTCAGATACATTATTATTATGTTAATAGGTGAGGAATCTACTGAATATCGTATTTTGAATTGGCTGAGTGACTTCTAACATGAAAGGGAGGTTATAATATCAAACATCGTAGTTGAGTTTTTAAACGCATGAAGCATGTCCTTATCGTCACTATTGAATTGCTTTCAGACCATAAAACTAAACTCATTTTTATTTGCATGCAAGGGTCTTCTTCTCCACTTTTGATATAATCTCACGTTTTGTTTGAAACCATTTTAGTTTAGGCAAGAGTGATGCTAATACAAATTCTTAATTAGGTAGACTTTACAATATTATCTATATTATAACCCCAGAAGAGACCCCAGAAGAGACTGAGTCTTATCTATAAAGTGAAAATATATAGATGGCGACTCTTTGTTGAATTGATATATTTATATCACTTATAGTACGTAGTTAGTTTAAACTTTCACATGAGAAAAATACTTGGATGGAATTCAAATGTTGGTTGGAAAATATCAGATATTACTGTAGATGACATAATCTACATTTAATTAAATCAATTTGCGATCCTTTTGAGATAGAATGTTAGGCCTCGTTGGTAGCCATGAATGTCCTAGTAATGAATGTTAGCTATTAGAAACATGTTATAAATCTCTAACTCTCATTGTGTAATTGCCTATAAGATAGAAATAGGTATTATATGAACACTTGGGCATTGTTAATTACTTGGAATTCTGTAACTTCGTATTATGATCATGATAAGAACTTAAGAAAACTTAATCTTACTATGTCTTCATGAGACATTTGATTAAGCATAAATCGACTGTTATGAGGATAGATCAATAGAATAATCATCAATACAACTTAAACTTATTAAATAGATTTAGCTTGAATATGTCATGGGATAAAAGGTTTAATTTACTTTTGATATTAGGCAAAGGACTGAGATGGTCTTCTAGCCTTTCTTTAAGTAAGTTATCTAGTACACTGGCGTTCTTATATCCTCTAGGATGCATCTATATACTCTTACATGCTTCTATGCTCTTGCATGCTCATATACCTATTTTGGGAGACTTCTTTGGACCATGTTTGGAAATCTTAATAAGATTACTATTCTTTCCTTATGTTGAGATGGAACTCAAATCCTTGAAATGATATCAGATAGATGACCAAACTTTGTTGTTTTTGTTTGCATGTGTGAACCTAGTGCATCTCCTATCTTCTATATGTGTGAATTATATGATAGATATACTATGTTGCACAAATTCCATTACACATGCCAATATCACATTGCTAGTCTTCCTTGTGCTGGGCTGGGTATCTTTCGTGTCATGAAAGATTCCGAGGAAGTGTAACTACTATGTGGTAGGGTGGAAACGTGCTTCGACAATGTTACCACCCATGATGTGCTCGAGGGAGACAGATGTCAGGAGTTCCTGTCAGGGCGGTCATGTCATGATTTGGTTCTTGTGCATTTATTGTATTCGACCTTGTAGTGTATTGTAAAGGTATATGTATCTCTATGTTTAGTCTTGTTATTGTTGTTTATTCTAACTTCAGGTCAAAATATGTAATTTCATGTCCCGAGTTTGTATATTTGTACATGTGTGGCATTGATGTATGCTTGTTGATATGTGTAATTTGTGAAATATGTTAAGGTCCTTACATTATCTATGTTAAATTTAAGCTATCTTTTTTATTACTTTAAAAAAAAAAAAGATTTAATGCTAACCAAGCAAATATTAATGTAAATTTCATATATTTAGATCTAAAGCCACACTATCAATTTCTCCTCTCAATTTTAATTACACTTCAAGAAAAGTAAAAAAATCAAAATTCAATTACTCTATTCAATCTCAATAAATCTTGATGTCACTTTAACACTCTAATCTTTTTAGCCCTTGTAACAACCATCTTGATTGTCTAGGGTGTTAATAAAAAAATATAAAAAAATGTACAAAATTAATGATGGAACAAGATCTCCTTGATAACTAGCTCAAATTTAATGGAGCAAAGTGACTCATGAGAGACTTTTGAATACAATTTGTAAGTTGTAATCGGTTCGAATGTTTTTGCCATCAAGATTTAAGTAACATTATCAAACACATGCATTAAAAATGTTTAAAAAATACACGTTTAAAACCTAGCTTATGGGAAGTTTTCAAACACTTTTTAGCTCTAATTTAAGGCAAGTCCAAACTTGCATTGGTGGATGGAGTCATCAAGGATGTCATCACTCCTTCACAATGTAAAAGACAATCCAAAATTTATTTTCACACAACTATGAAGAACCAATTCTTAAGAGCCGACTGACACAAACAATACCTTTCATAATTTGAAATGATATAAAATTATCTCCATTACAAAATATATAATTTACCAAATTTTATCATTTTTTATTTTTTTCGATGCCCAAATTTATCTTAAATACAATATTTTAATTCATATTAATGCCCATTGTAATGTAGGTTTGAATAAAATTGGATGGTAAGTAGAGAGCCCAAATAAGATGGAACAATATCTTTTTAAAATAATACATACTTGCACCTACATACCCAAACAAGCTAGATAACATTTAAACAATACATAAACTAAAGATTATTTAGATGAATGCATGTAAATTACAATAAAACATAGGCATTAAAAACAACACTTATACACACAAGTCTCTCATTTTGCTCTCCCTGGATGTGCTCTAGATAATAATGATATGTGGATGTTTTTGGTATCAACAATATAACATTAGTGTTGGATTGGGTTTATATTGACAATATAATTTTGCATCAAGAATTGTTGATGAAAGGGATGTGTTTGATTATAAATTTATAGATTTTTAGAAAGATGGATGGTTTCAATTTAACTTGGATCATGAGTTTGATTTATGATTAATGGAGGTGATGAGGAGATGTAACAAATATGGAGGAGTTTAAGGAAGCGGTTAGGGAGCTATACAAATCCCTGCATGATGACTAGAACAAAGTTATTGATATGATTGGGGTCTGCAAGCTGGCCCATAGGTTTTTTTTCTGGTCTTTTGCTATGGTTGGGGTTATTTCCTGTGTTTTGCTATTAAACTCTTCGATGATTTTTTATTTTTAAAAGATTGCTTTTAGTTCTGTTTAAGTGCTGTTTTTAGTGTTATTATGGTGTCGTTGATAGGTCTTACTATGTAAAAGGTCAGTGCCCTGATTTCCGCTGCTTTTTCAATCAAAAACGATCATGAAGAAGTTGCTAATATTTTATTTTTTTAAAATAATGATTATTAATCAAGTGAATTTGATGAGTAAGTGAGGAGTTGATTGGTCACATGAAGAATAGATGGATGAATTGATTGAATGCATAAAATTGACATATTAGATTAACTAATTACAATTCTTATAACAAAATGAATTCTATTATAATATTCCAAAATCAAATTGAAATTGAAATTGAAATTGTTCAGTTTCCAACGGTACATTCCCTCGCGCATCAATTTATATCCAGAGTCTTTGCGGGCTTGTGGTGATGACTCCGAAAAGAAAAATAATAACCCAAAAATTTGCCGCGCAATTTACACGTGCCGTGAAGTTTCAGTTAGTTGTAGTTGGAGATGAAGCATGAAGATCGGAAGCCAATTTTAGCCGTTTACATGCAAAGTTTCCCAATTGTTTTATAAGGAATGGTCGACAATAATTTCTTCTTCTTGTTGTATTGTATTTTGTTTCGTGGTCGTTGCATCATCTCTGTGGACAAATAGAAAGGTATGCTTCATTTTTTCACCTTCAATGATTTTGAGATTTTTGTATTTTCCTTCCTTACGTTAAGGAAGATTTTGGAAGAACAGAGTGGGTAGGATGATGGTTCCAATTTGGGAATCAAAAGAATGAAAAAACACGGATGATAATTTATAAAGAATTTTGTACTGAAGCACAATGACAAAGGAACAAAAGAACAGGGAAGCACAGGATGATGGTTTAATGGCCTTTGCATCATCTCTGTGGACAAATTCAAAGGCATGCTTCTTTTTTTTTCCCTTCAATGATTTAGAGATTTTTGTATTTTCCCTCCTTACTGTTAACAAGATTCTGGAAGAACAGAGTGGGTAGGATGATGGTTCCAATTTGGGAATCTAAAGAATGAAACAACACGGATGATAATTTGTAAATATTTTTGTAGTGAAGCACAATGACAAAGGAACAAAAGAACAGGGAAGCACAGGATGATGGTTTTATGGTCGTTGCATCGTCTCTGTGGACAAATTCAAGGGTATGCTTCTTTTTTTTCCTTCAACGATTTAGAGATTTTTGTATTTTCCCTCCTAATGTTAACAAGATTTTGGAAGAGCAGAGTGGGTAGAATGATGGTTTTAATTTGGGAATCTAAAGAATGAAACAACACGGATGATAATTTATACTAGTGAAGCACAATGACAAAGGAACAAAAGAACATTGAAGCACAGGATGATGGCTTTATGGCCGTTGCATCATCTCTGTGGACAAATTCAAAGGTATGCTTTTTTTTTCCTTAAATGATTTAGAGATTTTTGTATTTTCCCTCCTTACTGTTGACAAGATTTTGGAAGAACAGAGTAGGTAGGATGATGGTTCCAATTTGAGAATCTAAAGAATGAAACAACACGGATGATAATTTATAAAGAATTTTGTACTGAAGCACAATGACGAAGGAACAGAAGAACAGGGAAGCACAGAAATCAAGTCTGTTTTTCATTATACATGTAAGCTGTTTGAGGCCTATTTGGGAAATATTCCTAATATGGATATCTAAAACAATAAACAATAGGAAACACAAAAATCATCAACAGTGAGGCGTGGAGGTTTTAGAAAAGTCTATCACTACAGGTGCAAAACATGATATATAGCGCCAATAGGTAAAGATCAGATTTATATTTAAATGCACTGCGGCTACTTAATTGGTCCATTATGTCCCTTTCAGAGAAACTTGACTGTTTGGCCAAGGACGATTGCTCACGAGCAATAAAACTGATTGCTCACGAGCAATAAAACTGGTTGCTCTTCCAGTAGTAAGGTTTCATTGAAGCCTCTCTTTGAGGGTAACATTTTCCAAGAGATCATTTATAAGAAGCATTTTCCTGTTGTTTTTTAATATGATTGTAGAGGTTGTTTATTAGAATTTTCTAACTACAAAATGAGTTGCCATTTCTGCTTTTGATTTGTCTGTTGTTGGCCTCATATATTCATAACAACAAGATGGTTAGGGGAGCCTGGGGAGGGTTGTGATTGCGGACATCTAAATATTAAAACAATGTGAAAGAAAACATAACAAATCTAAAGTTTCCTATGGAACACAAAGTACAATAACAAAGCTAAAGTTTGCAATCAAATATGTGTGCATAGTGGGGTCTGGAGAAATTGATCTTTAGGTTATGGTTGCACGGAGGGGGCTTGCTAAAATTTCTAAGCAACAGTTGGGGATAAAATTTGGGAGCTTATTTTAAAGCAAGGGGTCTTATGGATTTTTAAATTTTCCTTGTTAAAAAAATTGGAGTAAAGCTTTGTTTGCAATCAAATATGTGTATACAGTGGGCTCTGAAGAACTTGATGTTCAGGTTATGGTTGCATGGAGGGGGCTTGCTAAAATTTCTAAGCAAGGGTTGGGGATAAAAATTAGGAGCCCATTTTAAAGCAAGGGGTCCTGTGGACATGCTTTGATGAGAAACTAGGGCAGGTCCCCATGTGTCTGCTTAGCTTATTTTGGCTACAAGCCATTGTTCAACTTTTTAACCAACAATTTGTGGAGCTAGTGGTCCCATGGATAGTTACTACTTAGTTTCAAGCAGACGTTTTAAATGGTATTTTTAAATGAAATTCTTATTAATATCTTTTGCAAATAAAATATGGAGAAAAAATTGAAGGCAAATAAAAAGGATAGAAAAAATAGTGAAGTCATGTGTCATTTTTTCCAATAAGTATCTGCTGCTTATTTCTAGCCCCCCTTTTTTCAAATTTTAAGAAGTAGCTGGTCCACTAAAATAGGAAAATATTCCAATTTATCCTTTTCTTGTAATTAAAAATTTACATGGGAATACTCCATCTGCTTAAATTTAAGCACAAATTGTACATAAGCAACCGCATAGAGACATGGGGTTATAGTGACTAAAAAATACAAGAAAAATAAAAAAATGGCATGCAAGCTGTGGAGGAAAACTTTAAAGTCTTCTTCCCACTACCCTCTCAAAATTTGTAGCTATAAATGTGAACCTCTTATTTTAAATGAAAAGATTCATTATAATCCTATAGCTGCAGTTTTTCAATTCCATGGGATTGGCTACAATGTAAAAATAGAAGCCCAAGCCCCTTTCATGAGATTGCTTCTGTAGTATCCACTTGTTTTGTACCTAAAGTGAACTATTTCTCATTCTTAGTTCTTACTTAAAAAATCTAACAAGAAGCTAAGTCTTATCAATGGAAAGATGAACTATACGTAATTTCGATGGTATTACTATGTTATTTTTTAAGATCCACGTTTTCGTGCAAGGACTATGGTGATTTCAATGGTAGTTCTGACTTGTTTTTGGGATTTGTATTTGTACATGAGGACTAAACACATTTTTTGGTTAGAAATTGCCCCGTGTTAACTATTTGGCCTAAACCATTATTTAAAGTTTTCCCTTCTATTATGTTTCTACTTTGGAACTAATGGCTTGGTTTTCTTCAACATGCATTCTATCAATGAGTTTGGTCCCATCACAACACTATAGAAAATGAATTAGCAACCACTATTATGAAAAAGATGCCTTTTGAAAAGTTGGAATTGGCATTTTACACTTGAATTTATTAGGGATATTATCTTAGGCTCATTTAAGTATCTATGTTTACCAATTTTGCCCATTCTTAATGTAAATACCTAAGCATATCTTGTCCTATCTCTATAAGAACATTTACAATCCTTTGATTGTATTTGTCAATGAACTCATTCTTTTTGATGCAGCCAGTTTCATGAACCTTAGGATTATGAATTTTAATTTGTATTTATCTCGTAAATATAGGAATTACACCAACTACTTTGATAAAAATGCTCTACATCTTACATGTTTCATTTGTTCATTTTTAGTTCTAGGTAAGCTTTATAGTATATGGATGAGAATTGGAGTCCTTTTTTTTTATTGCTAATTTTTTTATCTATGCACTTTCAGTAGATGTGTCTGGAAACATGAAAGATCTTATTTATCAATGAAGGCTCTAAAATAACAAATCATAACATATAGTCTTTTTTCTTGACTGATGGAAATAATTGAGTGTTTGCATGATTGATGGAATTAACTGCAAATTTGACGGTGGCAGACTGAAGGTTAAACGGTGGAATTGAGGGTTGATGGTAGAAATTACATTCCAACACTCCCCTTTAATTTCGACCGCAAATGTTATTGCATTTACAATTCCTTGACAGCTATCTTTTTCTGTCTCATTCTTTGTCTTCAGATTTTCTCGAACCTTCTCTTGCTTGATAGATTCAAACCAACTCTAGATTTGTTGATTTTTTTTCAATCATAATGCTTATGTATTGACTTAGTCCAATTGTTGCGACAGTCTCTCAAATTTTTGATTTTCAAAACGTCAATATGGAAGTTCTTGCAACTTATCTCTAGATATCTTGCTAGACAATGCTCTTCTTTGACTTGAAACATTTGTTATGCCTTTTAAAAACCTTGTTTGATTACTATCAACTTTCACATGCAAACTTTTATGCTTGAACAAATTTTTGAGCATACCTGTAATAGTTTGCCAACTGGATCCATAAGTTCATCCACAATCCATTTTCATGCATTCATTCCTCGACTCTTTATTCCAACATGTCTTCTCACAATGATTTCTCAAACCACAATAACTGCAAGGATGTAAATCCCAACACTTTTCCTTTGTGTGTCTTTTCTTGTTACAATATGAACACTCCATACTCTGCATCCCTTGAACTGATTTGCTTGTACTTGGAACACTGGTATCATTTTTTTCCTTTACCTGTGATATACCTGAGACCTTCATACTTTGACTTCATTATTGACTCAATAGGCTTTTTCGTACCTTGTTCATGCTTACCCAATCTTTGACCTTTATAACCCATTCTTTTCATGATCTTTAAACCAATATTGTCATCAAAACAACTAGTAACTTTTTTATTATCATTATACCTTATATGTTCATCTTCACACTCTTTCTTACAAACAACTTCAACAAAATCACATTCACCTTTGTACTACAAGAAACATCACACACCAATTTCTTTGACTTCAAACTTTCATTTTCTTTATTTAATTTTGATATTTCATTTTTGTATAAACTATTCTCTTCTTCTAATTTCTTCATCTTTTCTTCTAAATCATCAAGCAACTTTACTCTGTTCTAATTCCTTATTCTTTTTATTAATCTCATCAAACAACTTTAACTTTTCTTCTAGCTCTTTATTCTTCTCTTCGAGTTTGCACAATTCTTCCCTATAATCACATTTTTCCTCTACAAGTTTACATTTTTTCTGCTATCCTTTTTCTTATCATTGTAGTCATTCCTTTTCTTAATTTTATCAATTCTTCTTCTAAATTATTTGTTTTCTCTTTCTTTACTCTATTAGCTTTCCCTTTGAAACAACAATTTATACTCACCTTGTTCACTTCATCAACAATTTAGATCTTCTAGCAACTCTTCAATATCTTTGAACTTCTTTAACAATGATTATAACCAAAACAAATCTGAAACAAATTTACATACCTTTTCCTCTTCACAACAATCTTACTCTTTCAATTGCAGTTTTATCTCATATTTTTGCAGACTTCTTTTTTACAAATCACTAGTTTCACATTTTCAAACTAACAACAATCTTCTTACTAGCTTCAAACAATGGCTGTGATAGATCACACGATCTTGGTAGCTTCGCTTTTCCTCTTATTAATTTCTGGCTTCCCTTGATGATTGGCTCCTTTCAGGAATCTCAATTTCTCCCTTCAACGATCTCTCCTCTTGTAACTTCTGTGGTGTCTTCACACGATCTCTAATTTTCAGGATTCTGTGATGGATACCAACACACTAACACCTTCAATCTTTCCTTTTTAAGGCTTCTAATGGGTAGACCTTTGACTGATTGCAGCTCTTTCCTTAGATGTTCTCATAGAGTCATGCCTTTTACATCATATGGCTACACTTGCAACTAGTGGTTGCTTCAATTGTTCACCTTCTTTTTTGTCTTGTGGTGGCTTCACAATCTTTTGAAACTATCAACAACTAACGCTCTTGTAAAGTAAATTCTTTTAGTAACTTATGCAGCCTTAAACCTAGGATCTGATTTTAGCAATCCCTTCAACAACAAACATAAAGAAATTAGAATAGGAAAATAAAGAGCTATAGAAAAAGATGAAGATGTTTGCTGAAGTTAAGAAAAAGAATGAAGATTTGAAAGAAAATATGAAGAGATTAGAAGAAGAGAATAGGTTGTACAAAAAGGAAATATCAAGATTGAATGAATGTCTAAAATCAAAGCCATTGGTATATGATGTTTCTTGTAGTACAGAAGATTTGTGTTTGTCATTTGATAAGTGTAATTTTGTTGAAGATGTTAGTGATAAAGATTGTCATGGTGAAGATAATAATGTTGTTAATACAAAAGTTTCTAATTGTTTTGATGATAATATTGGTTTAAAGGTCATGAATAAAATGGGTTATAGAGGTAACGGATTGGGAAAGAATGAACAAGGAATGAAAGATCCAATTGAGTCAACAACGAGGCTCAAATATGAAGGCCTTGGGTATATATATCACAGGTAAAAGAAATAATGATACAAGTTTCCAAGTACAAGCAAATCAGTTCAAGGGATGCACAATACGGAATGTTCATATTGTAACAAGAAAGGACACATAAAGGACAAGTGTTGGAATTTACATCCTTGCAATTATTGTGATTTGAGAAATCATTGTGAAAAGACATGTTGAAAGAAAGAGTCAAAGAATGAATGTATGAAAATAGATTGTGGATGGATTTATGGATCCAGTTGGCAAACTATTATAGGTATGCTCAAGAATTTGTTCAAGTATAAAAGTTCGCATGCGATTATTGATAGTAATCAAACAAGGTTTTCAAAAGGCATAACAAATGTTTCAAGTCAAAAGAGAGCATTGTCTAGCAAGACACTTAGAGATAAGTTGCAAGAATTTTCATATTGAAGTTTTGAAAATCAAGATATTGAAAGACTGCCACAGTAGTGGGAGAAGCCAAATGAATGACACTATTATTAAGAATTGGATATGAAGATCAACATATCTAGAGTTGGTTTGAAGCTATCAAGCAACAAAAGGTTCGAGAAAGTCTAAGGCAAAGAATGAGATAAAAGAAGACAACAGTCAAGGAATTGTAAATGCAACAACATTTGTAGTCAAAATTAAGGGAGAGTGTTGGAATGTAATTTCTCCCGTCAACCTTTAGTTCCACTGTTTAACCTTCAGTTTGCCACTGTCAAATTTGTAGTTAATTCCATCAGTCATGTAAACACTCAGTTATTTCCATCAGTTAAAAAAAAAGACTATATATTATGATTTGTTCTAGAATTCTCTGCAAATTAAGCTGATGTAGATTTCTCTCAGATCCTGCAAATAAAAGAACACATCTTCTGTAAAACAAACAATAAACGCAATAGAACATAAAAAAAAAGAATAGTGGACTTCATATCCCATGAAATCTCTTTATTGCATTGATAATTATGAACACCAAAATTATATCTCCAAAAGCTAAAAACTCCTACAACCAACTTCCATTTTATTTTTAGGAATATACCCCTAAGTCACTGTTTTAACAGATACTAAACTCCCAAATGATCTCCTATGAAGACTACTCAGTAATGCCAGTCTTAAACTAGAAAATCAATTGCTAAATTAACTCCTATGAAGACAATAAGCAACAACCAGCTAAACTGAAGAATAAACTCCTAATTTGACTCTTATGTAGACTACTCAACAACAGTTGTTAAGAGATAGTTTGCATCATTCTCCCCTTCTTTTAAAATTTCGAACCTCCTGGTTCAAAGCCCATTTACATGAATACACCTTAACAAATAAAACACTAAAAATCTCCACAACCTAACTATTACATTTTTTGGCACTTCTTTTAGGATGCAATTGCATTAAACATCCATAAGAGTTTGGAACAAATGATAGAACCATCTTTGTAACTTGAACAACAAAGCCATGATGTGCCCTTCCACCAGATTAGAACTTTGTAACTTGGGATAGAGGTTCTCCTCCTTTGCCAATTTATCTTTTCACAACATCTTGAAGGCTTACGAGTTCTCCTCCATCGAAAATCATTGTTGCTCTTTACACCATTAGTATCACCTGAACATAAATCATTTAAAACAGAAATAAAGTTGAAGGAATAAAAATCTTCCATAGGTGGTTTCTCCTCTTTTGTGTTCTGCCATTTAGGCAATGCCTTCCATTTCATATTTTGTGAGGTGGTCTTTTTCTTTTTAGCTCAGTGTGATGTTGTTCACAAGACAAATCCTTTTGAACATTGTCCTTTATACCATAACTTTAAATATCTTTACTCTTTGCCTCCATCATCCTTGTTTCTTCCTCAGGGAAGTGATGATCCGTTACTCCATTTTCCTCACTAATGGAATCCTCTAGACATTCTTCTAGCTGTTTTTGGCAAGTTGTTTTCTCTAAAACCAATAAATCTTCATCATAGATGAGGCTCCCAAAGATCTCCCATCTTTGTTGCAGCTTCCTCTTCAATGTGGATTTCCACTACTACAACAATTTGGGCCTCCTCTTGTGATAGGATGCATTCCTTCTCATTGCAGTCTCTCAACTCCTCTTTTTGCATTGTAATCTTCAATGCCTTCCCCTTCTTTAGGGTAACACAACAACTCCATCAAACTCACCTATCTCCTCATCTTTTCCCATTCAACTTTTTCTGCTCTTTGCGACTCTTGGAAGATCTCATTCAATGGTCTTTTATCCATTAATATTTTGGCCAACTCTTCAATGGATTTTATCTTTCCCTGTTCTAACAGTTTCACTCCTTGTCTAATCCTTGACTCAAGTATTTTCCTCTCTAAGAATGAATCTTGCCCACGATGTGAATATTTTTCTCACCATTCTTTTTCACATTCTCAAAACTCTTCAATGCTTTTGCTATAGATTTCTTTTCCTTTGTCTTCTTATTGTTGCATGCCTCATAATCTTCCGATATGAACCACAACTTCTCTAACTCAAACTCTAATTGTTGCAGCTCCTTTCGTTGGTCGTTTGTTAACATCTTCCTTTGTCTTTGTCTTCTTGGTTATCCTCTTTTTCACATCATGATAGCATTCCATATTTGGATGTACAACCAAACTTCAAATAGACAACTATGATTATAAACTATTAAAATTCTTCTCTCAATCTATCTACCGGAGCTTGAGTTATCTCAAACATGAGAATAACCTTCTCACATAAGACCACCTAGAAATGAGATGGTCCTTCCATAAGGTAAGAGGTCACATACAATGTCAACATGCCCACTCAATGCTTAGCCAACTCTACACATCAAACTAACTATCATGCCTCTTCTACTCAAATTTGCCAGCTACCATCCAGCCCCACGAATAAACTCATTTCTAAAGAGCCCTTACTACATTTTTTTTTAAACCATCACCATTATCTTAGCTCTCCTTGTCTATTCATCTTTCGGTGCACATTTTTCACCAATTCTCTTGACCTAACAGGTGCTTCAGATTCCTTGTTGTAAAAACTATTAATCTGCAGCAATTCCTCTTTCAATTTAAAACTTTTTCTTCTACTACAGATGCTGCCTTCTTAACAAAAACATTGGGCAATTTGTAGACAAATCGGTGATGAAGCCTTGACAAACATTAACACCCTCCTCTTATTTCTCTTCTACCGACTCAATAGCTTTCTTACTTTTACTTTTTGTTTAACACTCGAGTGGGGGCTTCACCCTTAATATAGACCAAACAACCCCTTGCCAATTTCCTCCTTTGGAAATCTCCTCCTACTGCAATAGAAGCACTTGTATTCAGATTTATATTCCTTTTGTGGAGGCTTCCTTTGCATCATCTCTACACATTTAAAATGTTGTCACCATGCATCAATGTGACAGTAATACAGAGACAACCTCATGGGCAATGGAGAAGCTAGACTGATACTAATATAGAGTACAATGACTGACTCACAAACACAGGAAAGGTTTGGTCTGATACCAAACTGATGCACTGTTATTAAGAATTAGATATGAAGATCAATAGATCTAGAGTTGGTCTAAAGCTATCAAGCAAGAGAAGGTTTGAGAAAGTCTAAGGCAAAGAATGAGACAAAAGAAGACAACAACCAAGGAATTGTAAATGCAGTAGCATTTGCTTTTGAAATTAAGGGGGAGTGTTAGAATGTATTTTCTCCTGTTAGCCCTCAGTTCCACCGTTTAACCTTCAGTCTGCCACTGTCAAATCTGTAGCTAATTCCATCAGTCATGCAAACACTCAGTTATTTCCATCAGTCAAACAAAAACAAACTACATGTTATGATTTGTTCTAGAATTCTATGTATGCTTCTAAACTCCTCTATTAATAAGAGGTGATTGTAATGCATTTGTGGGTAATTTGCAAGCAATAAAATTATGTGTTTTGTGTAGCAGCACATGATAATGTCTGTGTATGATTCAAATTGTTAATTTTCTCCGTGTTTGTTTTGCTCCATCCGTATGCTCATGCCAATGAAAATGCTGATAAGTTGATTTCATTAAACCATGTTTTTAGCGAACTTGGGAAGTGCAATTCTATTATTTGTTTCTGCTATATATAGTGGCTTGTTGATATCCTTTTGCTTCCAAGGAATGAGCATATTGCTAACATTTCTTTCTTAATGACCTTTCTTTGTTCCAATTAAATTTAGGGTTCTTTCAAAATTTTTAGCCAAACTCGTATAAAGAAGTGTTAAACAAACTTTAACTTTGCAGCTACATGAACCATTCCGTTTCACTTTTTTTTTTTTTTTATGTTAGAATTCAGTCATCTTCTATTTTAGGACTTTAGACTTATGTGCAAATTTGTAACCTTATTCATGTTAATGCATTAGTAGCTTCTGCAAGATAAGACTCTCCTAACTCATTAATCTCCTCTATTCTGTTATTAGTTTACTCATTCATGCTTTATGTTTATCAGACTATAACATTGGTCATAATTATGGTATTGATATTGGATAAATGGTAGATTAGATTGACAACCTGCTTAACTATGTTAAGCATCAATCTAAATGCTAATGCTATCGGGCTATTACCCCGATAGCATATTAATGTCGATTCATATCGGCATTAATATGCTATCGGGGTATTAACTCGATAGCATATAATGCTAACAGCTATTGTTATCGTTTCCATTATATTAATCCATTATTATATGCTTTGATACCGATTCATTATCGGGTATGTTTTATATCTGTAACAATTAACAAATGATACCGATAAGCACTGTTACCATTAACAATGATACCGATTCATTATCGGGCATGTTTATAAGCGCTGTTATCATTAAATGATACCGATTCATTATCGGGTATGTTTATAGCACCGATGTTAGTAAGGGTCACGACCAAGTGACATCTTGGTCGGACATGTCTAAAAGGCATGTCCGATCAAGGTGCCACTTGATCGTGGCCATCCTACTATTTATACATCATTCAATCAAAGGAGATGACATTGAAATCGATACATGATCATCCTCCTTACCTGCAATAAAAGAAAGATAGCAATATTAGTGTCATAGGCATAATATCAAAATTAAATACACCATCCTGCATATAACTTGTCCATTAAATTGGAAATTACAATACATTTACATGGTATCAGAGCCAAGTTGATCGAACTTGAGGCTATTTAATTTCGTGAAACAAATTTAAGAACAAGTTTATATACTACATCACATTTCTTCAAATGGCCAGTGCTATCAGATTCGAAGACAGACTCGGAGGTGGCGATGATTTTTCAGCCTGGAAATTCAGAATTCAAATGATCTTAAAGGAGAACAAAGTGGATTCGTTTGTTCAAACTAAAAATGCTCAACCCGAAAATGAACCTGACAAAACAGCATGGATTGAGGGAAATGAAAAAGCAATAAAAATAATAGTTGATGGGGTGAGAAACAACATAATGCCCATCATAAGAAAACATCAGACAGCCTATAAAATGTTCAAAGCTCTTGAAAGCACATTTGAGATATCAAATGCAAGTCGAACTCTAGCATTAAAACGAGAAATAAATCATATCACCATGAACAAAGGGGAGACAATCAATGCCTACTTTATGCGGATATCAGTTCTAAAAGATGAACTTGCAACTCTGGACTAAGAGATCCAAAGCAAAGAGTTAACACTCATTGCTTTAGATGGGTTGCCTAGTGGATGGAGCACATTCGTCCAAGGCATCAGTGCAAGGTCCAAATATCCCAGAAAGATTAAGAGATGACTATCTCCAAGAAGAATCAAGATTGAACGAGATGGGAATGAAACACAAGAATATAGATGAAGACCTGCAAGTTCTAAACACCAACTCCACCAAGCAAAACAAGAAGAGGCAGTTTAGAAAGAGAAAAGGTCGTCAAGGCAAGAATACTTCAAAGAAGGACTTATCTCACATTCAATGTTAGAGATGTGATCAGTTCGGACACTTCGTTGCAAAATGCCCGGAACGAACCAAGAAACATGCTACATTTGTCAAAGCAGGAAGACTAAAGGGGAAGATGACTCCGGGAAATACGTATTCTACTCAACACTCACAAGTCAAGCTTCTAACAAAATCAACTCATGGGTGATTGATAGTGGTTCATCCAGGCACATCATTGGGCTTAGAGAAGTACTTGATTCCATGACAGAGGAGAGTGATGAGGACGTAACCATCGGAGATGACTCCACACATCCAGTCAGAGGAGTAGGAACTTGCACCATCAAATTGAAGACAGGCATAACCTTGCGGCTTGAAGGAGTACTATATGTCCCCGGCATCAAAAGAAATCTAGTCTCTATATCGACACTGGAAGATAATGGATACAGAGTGACATTCATGGACAATAGAGTATTGGCTTGGCCAAGGAACTCCTTCATCAAGAAGGCAAAGACCATTGGACAGAGACGGGGCTATTTGTATGAGCTGTGCACGGAACCCAATCTAGCCCTAATCCATGAAGCCACTAATGCAAATGAAGTTTGGCATAGAAGATTAGGCCATCTGAATTTTAGGGCTTTATCTTCAATGGGAAACCTTGTCACAGGTCTACCCAAGTTAAAGCAAGATCATTCAGGGGCATGCAAAGGATGTGCCCTAGGTAAGAATACCAAAGGTGCATTCCAAAATGGTACTAGGAAAACTAGCAAAATTCTAGAATTAGTTCATTTTGATGTATGCAGACCTATGTCCGTATCCTCTCTAGGGGGATTCATGTATTATGTAATATTTGTTGATGACTACTCTAGGAAGACTTGGATCTACTTTCTGAAAAGTAAAGATTCAGAAGAGATCCTCTCTAGGTTTAAAGAATTTAATTCACTAACTGAAAACCACTCAGGAAACAAAGTTAAAACCCTAAGAACTGACAATGGGGGAGAATACACATCAGATTCATTTAAAGAATTTTGTAGAGATAATGGGATTAAGAGGGAGCTTACTATACCTTATAACCCCCAACAAAATGGGGTAGCGGAAAGGAAAAATAGGACTATAGTTGAAGCTGCCAAGGCCATGATCCTAGATCAAAACCTTAACACAAATCTCTGGGCTGAAGCATCCAGCACTGCTGTATATATACAAAACAGGTGCCCTCACTCCCATCTTGAGGACAAAACTCGTGAGGAAGTATTCACTAAGATTAAGCCTGATATTAGCCACCTTAGGATATTTGGATGTCCTGTCTATATCCATATACCTAAAGAAAAGAGACTAAAACTAGAGCCTTTTGGAAAAAGAGGATTGCTTGTAGGATATAGTGAAACCTCTAAAGCCTATAGAATCTATGTACCTGGTCAAAGAAATATTGAACTAAGTAGGGATGTAATATTTGAAGAGGACCTGGCTTTCAAAAGAGCTCAGAACTTCATAGAACCTGAAATCTCTGTACCTACCTCTTAACTTAGATGAAAATCTTGCCCCTGAGTTTTAGAGGGAGAATCTAGATGAAACTGAAAATGAAAATGAAAACTCACCTAGAAATCTCAAGAAAAGACCACTATGGGCCACCAAAACAGTAGAAGAAGCTCAGAGGTTTGCTGCTCCTTCTGGAACCTTCAGAGAAAGCAAAAGACCTAATAAATTTACTAGCTATGTTGCTCTTATGAATGATCTATCTAAAAACGAACCTGACAATGTAACAGATGCCCTTAAACATCAAGTATGGAAGGATGCTATGTCTGAAGAGTATCAATCCATAATAAAAAATGATGTATGGGAAATTGTTCCTAGGCCAACTAAGAAGTCTGTTGTTTCTTCTAAATGGCTCTTCAAGATCAAACATGCAACAGATGGCAGCATTGAAAAATATAAGGCAAGATTTGTAGCCAGAGGATTTTCTCAAAAGGAAGGAATAGACTATGAAGAAACATTTGCTCCTGTAGCCAGATATACCTTAGTAAGGGCTGTACTAGCCATTGCAGCAGCAAAGGGATGGAAGGTACATCAAATGGATGTAAAGACAACTTTTCTTAATGGAGAGATATCTGAAGAAGTATACCTAGAGAAACCTGAAGGGTTTGAGATCCATCATGCAGAATCTCATGTGTGCAGACTCAAGAAAGCTCTATATGGGCTCAAACAGGCTCCCAGGGCCTGGTATGAAAGAATTGACACATATCTATCAAAACTAGGTTTCTCTAAAAATGATGCAGATCCTAATCTCTACTACAAACAGAATAAAGGTGATATGCTAATAATGATTTTATATGTTGATGACTTATTAATCATAGGAGAAGATCACCTTATAGATCAATGCAAGAAAGAGCTATCCAAAGAATTTGATATGAAGGACTTGGGATTCCTTCATTATTTCCTAGGGTTGGAAGTATGGTAGAATCCTGACAACATCGTTCTAAACCAAGGCAAGTATACATTAGACATCCTGAAGAGATTTGGAATGCTCAATTGCAGACCTATGACCGCTCCAATGGAAACCAATCTTCATAAACTTAAAGAAGCAGCAGCAGAATCACCTTCTACTGACCCCACTCTATACAGGCAAATGATTGGGTCTCTTATGTATCTGGTAAATACAAAATCAGATATCTGCTATGCAGATTATGCCTTGAGTCAGTTTATGTGTAAGCTAAAGGAGATACACCTGGTAGCAGTAAAACACATTATGAGATATTTACAAGGTACCTTAAACCTTGGTCTCAAGTATAAGAAAATTGATCTTAATCTACACGGATTCTCAGATTTAGATTGGGGTGGAAGTGTGACTGATCGGAAAAGCACCTCTGGGTGCTGCTTCAGTTTGGGATCAGCCATGATATCCTGGATCAGCAGAAAGCAGTCTTCTGTAGCGCAAAGTTCCACCGAGGCCGAATACATTGCAGCCTCCATGGCTGCCCGAGAAGCAGTGTGGCTTAGAAAGTTGCTTGTGGGATTGTTTGGTAATCCGATGAAACCTACTATCATCCATTGTGACAATCAAAGTTGCATAAAACTTTCAGTGAATCCAGTGTTCCATGATAGATCCAAACATATTGAGATCCCATACCATTATGTACGAGACATGGTAGACAAAAATGTGATCAAATTAGAATATGTTAGTACGGGAGATCAGACTGCAGATATTCTGATCAAACCACTTTCCAGAGTGAAGGTTGATCACTTCAGAAAGGGTTTAGGTATGATAGAAAGGTAATCTGCTTTGTAAATAAGATGTTGAAAATGTAAACCTCTTTTGTCATGTTGAGACATTCTGGGTTTTACCCCCTGTGTTCATATCTAAGAGGTGACGATCTCTCAGATTATGAACACTTGTATGCAGACATCATAAGGTGACGATCTTATGATTCTCAAACCAGTTATCATGTTGGATCTCTGGTATGTCATGGATGTGCCATGATGATGTTGTGATAAAACATTTGAATGAAATGTTTGTGCACATATCACAACCTGGATAAGATGAGAATTTAACCATCCTCATATGTTTATCCTCAGTATTGCGTGTTTAGGCAATACTGATATCACGTGTTTAGGTGATATCTTGTCATAATAAAATGATGGATCTTTTATATCACATGGTTGGGTGATACTCTATGTCACATACTTAGAGTAATGTTTTATATTTTGTATCCTATGTTCTGATGGTACTTCATATCATATGTATAGATGATATATATTCTTGGAGACTGACATTTTTGAAAAAGAAATGTGATGCAGGTTACTTTATCTTCCAAAAGCTAAGAGGGAGTGTTAATGCATTAGTAGCTTCTGCAAGATAAGACTCTCCTAACTCATTAGTCTCCTCTATTCTGTTATTAGTTTACTCATTCATGCTTTATGTTTATCAGACTATAACATTGGTCATAATTATGATATTGATATTGGATAAATGATAGATTAGATTGACGACCTGCTTAACTATGTTAAGCGTCAATCTAAATGCTATCGGGCTATTAACCCGATAGCATATTAATGTCGATTCATATCGGCATTAATATGCTATCAGGGTATTAACCCGATAGCATATAATGCTAACAGCTATTGTTATTGTTTACGTTATATTAATCCATTATTATATGCTTTGATACCGATTCATTATCGGGTATGTTTTATATCTGTAACAATTAACAAATGATACTGATAAGCACTGTTACCATTAACAATGATACCGATTCATTATCGGGCATGTTTATAAGCGCTGTTATCATTAAATGATACCGATTCATTATCAGGCATGTTTATAAGCGCTGTTATCATTAAATGATACTGATTCATTATCGGGTATGTTTATAGCACCGATTAGTTATGGATCGATGTTAGTAAGGGTCACGACCAAGTGACATCTTGGTCGGACATGTCTAAAAGGCATGTCCAATCAAGGTGCCACTTGATCGTGGCCATCCTACTATTTATACATCATTCAATCAAAGGAGATGACATTGAAATCGATACATGTTCATCCTCCTTACTTGCAATAAAAGAAAGATAGCAATATTAGTGTCATAGGCATAATATCAAAATTAAATACACCATCCTGCATATAACTTGTCCATTAAATTGGAAATTACAATACATTTACAATTCATGGATTGTAATTAATCTTACTAGGAATTGTGTCCCTTGGAGAATGAATAGATTTAAATTACTCTTATTGGTAAGCTATCATGTCTATTTTAACAAACATTTACCTTTTGGATTCATAATCAGAATCTAGCATCAACTATGTGGATATTGCACCTACTTCTTTCTTTGCAAGTATCTTGTAGCTATGCAACTTTGTAAAAGTCTAATGGATGTAATTGATTATATGCTTCTAATGGGAAAATGTTCATACACTGGCTATAATGATGCAGTTGCAAACACCTTGATGCAATCTAGAATATATTCTTTATAGTTTATCTATCAGGGGAAAATTATTATAGGAATTATAGTTGTTACTGGATACCATTTGGTTAGTTTGAGATGAATGATACTCAAAGTCATTACATTTAAGTTTTAACTTTGTAGTTTTCATTTTTTTTTCTGTATATATTTTTTTAACTGGTTTCGAGAGAGAGTTGAGTGGAATAGCAGGGATGGAAGATCTAGATGGTATGTGGGCAACTATAGCTCAATCTAATGAGCATTCTTGCGTAAAGACATCCACATCAATTGAAAAAGAGTTGGCAACAAAGAACTGTTGGATCTTGGTAATAGAAAGGAATAGTAGGGATGGAAGACCTAGATGGTATATGAGCAACTATAGCTCAATTTATTGAACATTTCTAGGTAAACATATTCACATCAATTGAAATAGAGCTAAGTCTAGAAAGGATGTAAAAAATGCAATAGGTTCTCATTTACAAGAAATACCTTTGCTCATTACACTTATCAAGTGTGGAACTACAGTTTCGAAGGTTAATGCATTTATAACCTCAGGGATTTTGTTTGATGAGAAGGACGTCGAAAGTGTTGCTATGAGGATGCATATCTCCTTTATTTGGATTGCTAAGGTCTGGGTCTATGGAAGCTCAAAAAGCAACAAGGCAATCTATGCAAGATAATGTGGTGGTTTGGTAGCAAAGCTGGTTTGGATGAAGATATTTGTGATTGAAGGTGTTATTCCTAGTTTGTGGGAGCAACTGCAACTCAGGTACACGCATGAAAAATAATCAATGACCATGTTACTAGAGCATTATAAAATTTGTGCAATAACTCACACACTGGCCATATTGATGCATTTTCAAAGACCTTGATGTAATGTGTAACATATTTTTACTAATTACACCGATAGGTTTTCTACAATGGTAGTGGGGTCTATAGGAGGTCAGCACATTCTGTGTAAGAAAAACAAAAAACTAGTAATATAATAAACAACTTTATATTAAGAACCGTTACTTTCTATTTTTGTTGTCTTTTAGTTGTAAACATGATTTTAATAATTTAGTCTTAATATTAATTACAATATCATAATATAATAATGACAATAGAAATTAAAATATAATAATATAATAATTTTTAACAAAATAGTCTACTAGGAGACGTGTCTCCTACCCCCCGAGACATCTACCAGAGATGAAGATGCGTCTTCGATACCAAAGATGCCTCTGGAAACTTCCTGATGCATAGGCCATTTAGATTGGCTATGGTACTTGTTACCCATTTTTATTTTCCAGCTCAATCAAGTGGAGTTGGTTAAGTTTTATAGTTTTAAGGGGACATGTCTGTTATTTGAGTTTTTTGCCAAGAGATGCTATAGAATGCCATAAAAGAACTTCAGATAACTGCAAGTGTTCACAATCAAGAAGAACCATACAACATTGCATATTTTAAAAGGGGATTTTCTTTATTCATGAATGTCAAATGAAATGTTCCCACACAAGCCGTGGGAATGACTACCTATAATGCATTATTGAAGCAAATGGTGCATATAGAAACAAAAGTATAAACAAAGACAAGGGATCCGTCATTGCCTCATAATGACGAACCCCCACAGTTGAGCAGCTTCATCTCCAGCTTCTTCGCAGAGGTCACCCCGCCACTCCAAGTGTTTGCAAAAAGATAGGAGAAAATTGTGTTAGTGTAATGTCCCCAATTTTAGCCACTAGGCTAATAGGTGATATAAGGAGGAATTAATTAAATTAATTTCTTATAAAGTCATTAAAATAAATTAATTATTAAAAGTGACTTTATATTTAATTAATTTAATTAAAAAGTGACTTAAGTATAAAAATTACAAATAATTAAAAGTCACTTAAATAATATTAAATAATAAGATGTACCTACCCTTCTCTAGAAGGAACCCCGTGAAGGGTGATGAAAAAGGATAAATAGAAGAGGATGTTAGAGGTTCAGACAGAGATTGGAGATTGGATATGATGAAATGACTGATGCGTGGCATTGGTGGAATTTCTGAGGACGTAAACCTTCAGCAGATTTGTTACAAGGGCTGGACGAAACCCTAGTTCTTCATTTGGGAGTGGGAGATATTCAGTTTTCCACATTGTGCATAACAGGTTATGGTGATTGGGAAGGACAATCAGTCCTTTCGTTTGAGCTTATTGAGGTTTTCAAATTAGATTGGTGGTGGATTGCTTCAGATTTTCAGATCTTAACAATTTTGTTCATAGTTGATGGTGAAAGCATTCTATTTGTGATTAGAAGACAGCAATTTCCATTTGAGCATAAAGGCGATATACTTTGATGATTAGTGGAGGCAGATCGAAGGTACAAGGGTCTATCTTCATCTCAGTTGCAGACTTTGGTGACCACGTTTTGGCTCATATCTCATCATACATGTATCGGTTCTGATTACCATTGGTTCCTAAATGCATTAGAGGCTGAGGCGATAATGTTGAGGTAATTTATTGAAAGTTTGGAGGTTCATTTCATTTATTGTGAAGGAGCCGAGCTGTGTAGGTCCATCACCCTATATCCCACTAATTTAAAAGTTAGGCACTGTCCTCTTGCTTGGAATCGATTCATTTGGAAGGAGTTTTGAGGCACTTTGAATGCAGATTACACTACGTTCTCAGACTTTCTAACAGCAGCAACAGGGCGGCATACGATCAAGAACAATCTTGCACATGGGAGCCTACATTTGGATGGGTGTTGACGATTTTCTCATCGCTACACTTCAGTGATTTATTCCAGGTTCAATTGCTAATCAACCATTGTAATTTTCAGTTTTGAATGGTAAGTTTAGGACTGAGATTGTGTCTTCAGACTGTCATTAATTAACAGTCCTTATATGTGAACATTGGCTGCCTATGTAATGACTTTGAATGGCTAAATGAGATAAGGAGTGAAAGGTTTGAAATTGCTTCTACATTTACATTGGTTTGAGGTTGCATGCAAAATGTTTGTCAAATTGTCTCTTGGCTGTAAGTGCATATGTAACATTGTAAATTCACTTCTATGCATTAACTAGAGGTCTAGAGTGTCATATTAAGCATTTAAATGATAAGTTATGCATTGAAGTGTTGATTCTCAAGCTTTGGAAGCCATCTATAGTCATTTTAATAAGGACATATCAGACTGATATAATAGACCAGCAAGCTGGAAGGTTGCATATGAAGTGTTCGACAGTATTCCTTGGGTTAGAATACATCATTTTCTGCTCCTATTTGACCAAGGGATATTACAGTTAGAGCTCAGGATACCATATCCTTGCACATAAATCATCACTGCATGCACAATTTACTCCTATAGTACATTATACTAGTCCAATCATTATATGTAACAGAACAAAATAAAGAACAAATCTAAAAACTCAAAGTTTTGTCTAAAAATTCGTTCAATGTGCAGATACAGGTGAAGTTTCATTACTGATTACTTCATTCGATGTTATTATTACAACATGTGGGGTAAATGGGCTCCCATGAGGGTTGAGCTCAGCATGTTGTGATACTAAGGACAGATTATTATGACAAAGATGCAACCATCTTTATCTGTCTCCTACGGTAGTCACAATAAAAGAGTACCTGTCGCTCATGGCAATAAGCTGATAGGAACATGCGGGTCCTAGATGTCAGTACCAGCATATTGTCATAAACGAGGGGCACTCATTCACGGAGATCATCATACAAGAGAGATAAGGAAGATAGCACGTTTGTCATAATAATTGTCAAAGAGGACAAGCATGGTTAGTAACCAATAAGGTCAACTATTGTCCTATCCAAGGATCAAAACACATGCTTATAGTCAACACCTTAGAACAGTGATCAAAGGTGTAGATGAGAAGTCAAGAGGCTAGGAAAATGATGAGAACAAGTTGACAGAAGCAAGAATGCAGCCTCATGATACGGATACAACATATGAACAAAACAAGGATGGTGACACAACATTAATACATAGTCCAATGGGCCTTTGACATTGATAGAGGTTTTCTGAAAATGTGTAAGGCAGATTTGTTAACTCTCATTATTGAGATGTATGGAGATGATAAACAGTGAATAAATAATTGTAGCAGCCATATTGTTGCAGCTCACTACAAGTCAAGAGGTCAGTCTCAGGCAAATACAAACCATGTATGTCAATGATCATTCAAAAAGATGGTGCAAAAGATGAATATAGTCCAAACAATGGCGTTCCCAATAGTATGACAGCATGCACAGTCATAAGTAAAGAGAAGACTTTGATATTCATGATAGATAGAAGGGGTTTTTTCTAGTCATAAGCTTAGTAAGGAGAACTTAAAAAAAAGAACAGTGATCAATGACATTATGGCCTAAGTTATCAGTTGAGGATGACTTCTGAGTTCTAATCAAATTCAATATAGTGCTCTCAGGGATGTAGTCTCAGTCCAAAGAGCAATCTTCCTCCAAAGTTAAAAAGTAGTCAAACACAGTGGACAGCGAATAGGAAGGAACACAATGCATTTTCAGAATCATTATGAAGACAACTTTCTAGCACAATGCATGATACCATTGAACACAGTTATAGAAGGGATGCATATAATCAAATATACAATCATAGTGATCAATTTGCAGATTTGTAGCAGTCAAATGGAGCAATAACAGTGATAATATTAGCATCCAATACTGTGCTCATCACAGCCACTACAAAGAGATAAATTTGTATGATAAGGGGAGGTATGCGATGTGTGTGTATGTATGTACAAGTCAAGATTCCAAGGCATGAAGTGCACTATAGCAGCAGAGATGAGTGCACTATATCAGCAGAGATGTCACAATTAGACCTACAGGGTTTTAAGGTTGCTCCTTTGATGGTATTATTAGGGACCTTAACCTTTTTCGTTCAAGGCTCCATGTATCAATCATATGCATACAGTCAATACACAAACTTCTTTGACCAAAAGCTATATCATCCTTCCAATAGACCAACAAGCAGCCCTTGGAGTTTCTTAAGACAGTCATATTTGAAAGAGTTGCATTGCAAAATGAGTAAATTTTCTTTTCATTGAATCACAGAGAGGTTTGTTTTCTGATAAAGTATGTCCACGTGGAAGCTGTAGTTTAGCGACTATGGAGTATAAGCTGTCAATGGTTTACCACAAAACTTCAAAGATAACCTCAGTATTTCAACTGTACAGGAATAATGCCATATCAAAAGTAAGAATACAATGATATCATGCTACAGAATCAAAGTGTAGTCATAGATCTTTAGGACAGTGACAAACGATTGAAGCCAAATATCTCCTCCAACCTTCAAAATACAGTGGTATTAGAAGTATTTACAGTCATATGCAGCTACAGCAGACATGAAGACAGTTCAATACAGTCATATATGGCATACACTCATAATTGACCAAAAAAGGATGTAGCAGTGAAGATAGCAGCCTTCAATGCAAGATTTAGAACAATCACAACTTGCAACAACTTTCAAAAATCATAAGATATGTTGTATTATGCAGTCCAAGCCATTAAGAACAGTTTTGATGTAAAATGGAGCAAATCGAGTTTTTAGTTTTTTTTCCAGAAAACCCATTAATGGCCATAAAAAAAGCACAGGTTCGAAAGCAGAAAAAACGAAATCAAAGAGCAGAAGTATTTCATGTTTTTTTTTAAGTCAAGTAGAATATTAAGAATCGACTTTATTTTAAAAAAAAAAAATGTGAACCTGTGGCGGCCAGAAATGGAGTTATTTTTTCCAGAAAGCCGATTCAAACCCTCAAAAAATGTGAAATATGTCTGCTCTGCCCATTCCAATTTCAGAAAAGCTCAAGAATGGCGCCAAAGCTCCAGGTCGAAGCCAAAGAGAGTGATTTTCATAGAGAAAATGAAACACATCAAAAGATACATCAAAATCAGTCAAGATCGTGGCCTTTGAGGCCCAATTTGCTTTCAAATTAAAGAATGGAGATCGGAATCCCAATTCCTGCAACTTACCAAGCATTTTCCTCAAAAAATCTGTGTGGAAATCACTCAGAAATTGACCAAATTTGCAAATCGAACTCCAAACCCTACCCCATGGTGGTGCCTGTTGTGACCTAATCACACATCACCCCATCTCGGATGGGGACCCCCTACCTTTTATGCCCTTTTGGTCGTTTGGTTTTGGTTTTTTGTGGGTTTTGGTGGCAGTCTCGTAGGTCTCTCAACTTTGCAAGTGTTCGGGGGTCAAATTGGTTTAGTCTGCTTTTCGTTTGAGTGAATTTGATGAAGTCTAGGGCTTGTTTTGTAGATTTTAGGTTTTCTGCCTTTAGTCCTAGATTTTAGGGGTTTCTGTGGTTTTGGAAAAACTGAACATATAATTGGAATTAGGACCCTTCAAGGAACCTCCCAGTAAAATTTGAGCCAAAACGGAGCAACTTTCTATTTTTTGAAAGTTCCTATTTTTAGGGATTTTACTGATTTTCGGAATGTCGCCAATTTGCCAAAAATCAAACTTACTATTTTTAGTAAATTCTATTTTTAGTAAGTTTCTATTTATAGAAAGTCATTCTGTGTCCTGTTCTAGGAGTCTAACGCTGACGTTCTAAAGGTTTCCATTTTTGGAAGTTCATTTTTGGCAGGACCATTCAGGCAAAGTGATGAAGGCCAAGCATTCACGACTACTTCTAATTCTGGAAAGTCAGAAAGCAGACAGAAAGAGTCAAAAAATGACTGTGTTGAAAGCCCATTCCTGAAGTGGAAAGCTCGAGAAGTTTGTGTAAGTTCGGGAAATCACCTCAAGTCCACATATGGTAGCCTGATCCGGAAGAAGCTCACAAATTCACCTAAGTCCGGAAGAAGCAAGAAAATGATGAATTCCTCCTTCACTGCAAAAATCCGCCCAAGGCATAGTAAAGGCGCTAGAATGGAGGTGTCATGGAGGATTCAAAAAATCTCAAAATTCCATGACATATGAAGAAATGCGCCCAGTTCTCAGATAGGGCGCCAAAGTGGAAGGGTCATGGAAGGAGGAAAAAATGTTGAATTCCTTCCTTAGGGTGAAATAGCGCCCAAGAGAGGTAAAGAGCACCAAATTCACATGGTCTTGGAATTCATAGTGAATCAAGGAATTCCCTGCCTTGGTCAAAATTGTGCCCAAGTACTGTGGAGGGCGCCAAATTGAGGGGTCCTTGGAATGCATGGAAATTTGATGAATCCTTGATCAAAGCAAAATGCCGCCTAGGAGTGAAGGAGGGTGCCAAAATAGCATGCTCGTGGAGAATGGTCAAAATTGCCAAATTCCTCCTCACCACCAAAAGTCCGCCCAAAAGGGTCAAAGGGCGCCAGAATGAGGTCAACATGGAGAGCGTTGAAAACATTGAATTCCATGGCAAGTGAAAATGCTGCCCAAGCACTGTGGAGGGCGCAAAACCAAGGGAAGCAAGGAAAAAATCCAAATTTGCGAAATTCCTCCTCACCATCAAAAATCCGCCCCAAGCTAGAGAAGAGCGCCAAAATGGACATTCCATGGAGAGCATGGAAATTTTGAAGCTCCATGCATAGTGAAGAATTGCACCCTGGAAGGAAGGAAGGCGCCAAAATGGAAGGGTCAAGGAAAGATGAGTAAGATCATAAATTCCTCCTCCATGAAGAATTTCTGCCCTAAGACAAGGAAGGGCGCTATAATGGAGTGTGCATGAAGGAATTGAAGATTTGCAAGAATCCATGTCTAGGTGAAAATTCCGCCCAACACTCAGGTAAGGTGCCAAAATGGAGTGTGTATGGAGGAATTGAAAATTTGCAAGAATCCATGTATAGGTGAAAATTCCGCCCAACACTCAGGTAAGGCGCCAATGAAATGTGCAAGGGGAATTGAAGAAGTTGTGAGTTCCTTGCCTTAGGAGAATTGCACCTTGGCTAAGAAGAGAATGATTGAAATGGCTAAGTCAAGGAGAATCAAGGAAGTGATGAATTCCGCCATGAATTCCATGCTTAAGCTTGAAAACTCGAAAATTCGTCTAAGGCATGAAAACTGAAGGGTCAAGGAGGAATGAAGAACAAAAATCCCCTCAGGAAATTTTTTGAAATTTCCATTTTTAGACACCGCTTATCAAAATCTGGAAATTTTTTATGGATTCGGAATCGTGAGAGATTTCTCTATCTAATGAACCCGACTCCTAAATTTTAGGAGGATCCCTAAAAAATAGGGGATGTCGAAGAAGCATGGAAAATTCCTCCAAAGCAGGATAAGTCAAGCCAAGACGGAAAATCAAGTGAATCTTGAAGAATATTCAATTTCCCTCCGAAATTTGAAAGAATGGAAATTTAATGAGATGGCAAAGGGAATATTCTAAGTATGACGCATGACTTAGTGCATTAAGTGAAACTTCCAAATTCGAACTCAACTACAAGGAAAGTTTCATTTGCATGGCACAGTGATTGGGAAAGTATGACGCATAATAAATTCAGTTGCCAAATTAATGCCTCCTAACTTAGCAGTACGATTTGAAGAATTCTATATAAGCATGGAGAAGCATTTCATTTCTCATGTGCAAGATTTGAGAAAGAAGAATTGGAGAAGTGAAGAGAGGTCATACTTAGTTGATTTTTCATCATTTTCAAGGTGCTCTTCAGGATGGCGGAATCAAGCAAGACAACTACCATCACCAGGCAAGCATTGATCAAGGCAGAGACGAAAGGCTTCCTTCCTAGTTCCCAGATGAATTCCAGGTGGAAGGAAATCAGCGATACAAATTTGGGCACATTCAACCTTGCTGCCTTCAAGATCATAATGTTCGGAACAACAGGACATAATCCATCACCAACAACAGTCAAATTTGTCAAGAGCGGAATTGTTGTGGCAGCTGGTTTTCCTCCTGCTATTTAGTGTCTAGATTTGATTATGGAATGTGCAAAGCATTATAATCCGAAGTGGAAGACAATTTCAACGTTAGATGGCAATCTGCTGGCGACATTGACTCCGGAGTCAATTGGTGAAGTTTTCAGGATTCCTTCACACCATTCCATGACGCACAGGACTATTAGCGGAGCTCAAGTAGTGTATGACGTAGGTCCTGCCAGGTGTGCTGACATGATCAACAAACAATGGTTGCTGAAGCCTAGGCCGTGTCTCCAAAATGCCAAAGACTTTCACTATCTTCGAGTTCAAACAAGAATGTGGACCTGATAAAGATGCTGAGCAGGGTAATGGGATGTTCACATACTGTGAATTTTGAAACATGGATGTTCTTCTACAATGGCAAGATCATAAATGCAAACGGGCTAGTTGATTGGGCCAGATTGATTAGTCATTACTTGCACGAACAACTGAGGAACTTGAAAGAAAGAAAGGCTTAATCCTTCTTCATGAGCTCCTACATAATCTATATGCTTGCATGAAGGGGAGGATTTGATGGTCTGCCAGCGAGTGGAATCATGGGTTGCGGAATAGCACAGCTGAAAGTGCATGAGTGTTATCCCCAACTGCATCTTCACAATGTTAGTTCTTATAGGCTGGCGAATGACACCTTCACTATGTACTTGACGCGGCTTATGCAGAAGCAGTTGCATGTAAGGGTGTCGCCACAAGCAAGGGCCCAGGTTCAGAAGTATGGAGTAACGTTCTTACAGTTTCCAAAATTCACCTACATAAGGACGCAGGGATTTTCATTTGTCATACAAGTTGCCAAGGTATCCATCAGACAAATTCATACTGCTGGAACTCATGAGGCAGTTAACAGCCTATGATCAACTACAAAAGAAGAAGAAGAAGTCCATTGAATTCCCAGTTGTCCTAGGTGACTTCATGGAAATGTGCCTAGGTTTGGAAGCGGCTGAGAGTGCAGTGGAGGACTTAGCATTCTATCGCCTACCATTTTATACATCCAAAGATCAATATGATCCTTACCGCCAAATTAGGAAGGTTGCTGGTGTGAAATTCATACACAAATTTCACTTAGAAGATTATTGGGCAAGTGCCGAGGACGACCTTGAAGTCCAGAGTAAAATGCATTCTAGATTGCCCCTTGACACCATCAGGATAAGTGAATTTTACCAAGTGTCGGATTAGGTGAAAGAGGATTCAAATTTAACGCAACCTGAATTTGAGAAAGTGAAAGATCAGCCCATTCAGTTGCCAGACTGGTCGGAGCCTGAAATTGATGATTTGAATGTCCTGGCTAGGCCGGTGCTAAAATTCACTAAGCACTGGGTTGATCGGCAGGTAAGGAAGTTGACGGAAGAAAATGTTCATTTGACACATCAACTAATGGGAAGTTTAGATTCCCATAGTGAAACAACTAAAGGATCTTCACAGGCCCAGGCGGAAGGAGAAGTCCGAATTGATAAAGGGAAAAGTGCTTCGAAGAGACCAAGGACGGCAAGGAAGAAAGATATCCAACAGGAAGTTCAACAAGAGGTGCGACAGGAAAAACCTCCACAAAAGAGAGCAAGGGTAGAAAGGGTGCAGTCACCGACAATTTCTTCCAGTGTACATGAGGTAGAGATGTTTGCACATTTGGTAGATCCACCTCTAGGTTGTTGGAACCTTAAATCTTGGCAAATTTAGGGTCCCATGAGTAGAATGATTTTGTGAACACTTCTAAAATACATCCACAAATCCTGATTGAATAAATTTGTAGTCCATCAAGCACCTCAAATATTATGGTCTATATGCCTTCTGCACCTTTGATTCAGTTCCTATGAAATCCGCTGAGTAGCTCATAAACTTATGTATTCAAGAAAGAAATCATATCCTGCAAAGAAAATGAAAGTTGACTTATCAACATAAGTTACCTCGATAAGATTGCTTGAAGAGAAAAGGGGTGCATGTTGACCGGTACAACTTATACCGATGAATCCGATGGTGGTTTCCCAGGGTGCAAACGGCAGGAAAGGGCTCGATGAGTTACACCGATGAGGATGGTCCAGCTGGGCTCAAGGAAGGAAATTCGAGCGGATAATGTTACCCCGAGGAATGCAAAACAGTGAGCAAGAGAAAAGAGAAGCTTGCAGGATTCAAGCATAAGGTGTTATCCCACATTGGTTGTGGGGAGAGAATATTTTGCATTTAAGTGCAAAGCCACACACAACGATAGTGTCGAAAGATAAATAGCTTTTGGCGTGAAGGAAGCTTGGAGATCCAATGGACCCCACGTGCGTGCACACATCCCGAGGAAACCAAAGTTTTACAGATTGGCAAGGATGAGAGCTAAAGGTCGAGCGAGTTGGGCAGATCAGATGATGATCGCGAATAATGCAACGACGGTCGCCATGGCGCAAGGAGAAACAGCTTGCCAGATATCGTCGCGACTTGGCGACAAAGGGGGGACGGGTCCAGTGGCAGATCTAGGTGGCGAACATGTGGATTTGCGAGTCAAGCACAAGGTGACACGTGGCAGGGCATCGAAGAAACATGAGAGATTTCCATTGATAACTTGTTATTGATCGAACATAAGAGATCAAAGGAAGGTTTTCTTCTTTCACCAAAAGGGGGGAATTTCATCGATACTCGTACAAGGGCCGGATAGTGAAATTGTTTTGATGGAATTCTAACATCGATAAAACAATGGAGAGACTTGGTGAGGAAAGGATTTCATCGAAAGAAAGATTTCGATGAAATATTACATTGACGCGAACACCTGAAGTAAAGCTTCGACAAAGGTGAAGATATCGATGAGATCGAGAGATACGCCAGCGATGATGTCAGTTTCACCGAAGTAAAGAATGACTATCGATGGAATATGATGTTTCGGGGAAACAAAAATTGAGTCATTCCGATGCCTGAAGAGATGACTCGACAAGGGAAGCAAGGTGCGGACCACGAAGAAAGACTTATCGGGGTAACGTGCATCATCAGAGAAACATTTTTGGAGTTGTGCTAATGCCCGACGGGCAGAATGCCATAGAGGGATAGAAGGTGGATGCATCGGAATAACTTGTTCCGATGGACATAAAGGCAAAAGTAAAACCCAACCGAGGGAGGATTCATCGGGATGACTTGGTTCATCGGAAGAGAGATGAATATGTTGTGCCGATGCCCGATTGTAAAGACGTAAATTTATCTATTAGACATAATCTACTCTTTATTCATAAATAAACTCATATGTCAATTAAAAAGTCTATTTCATACATTCAATAAGGAAATATCAATAAGTTTGATAGAAGAATCATAGATATACAATTTTCATTTTAAATGAAAGATACAAATTTCTCAATATATAAATCCTTATGCCCTACTTAGGCTTCATATTGCCTTAAGTAATATACATATAGAAAGAAGGTGAGATACATCTGTCGATCTCCATTCTGAGTCGCTTCCTTTCAGTCCTTTGAACAAAGACGAGAACAAGATTCAGGCGCTTTTTCCGCCCAACCATGAAGCTTACACTTCCCCGGAATTCTTGATCAATCAAGAATTCTGGACCCTGCACGAATTGTTTTAACCAAAGAATTCAAAAGGCAAGAGGGAATCTAGTGCGTGCCTAGATGATACAAGCATTTTCATTTTTCTAATTCATTCTAAGAAACAAGCATTCACTATCATTCAAAGATATGGTAGAGAGCATAAAATAAAGAATTCCATCTATTTCTATGGATAATTCAAATAATTTCTCGATAGAGTATAATGCCATGCATAGCAAGCACCTGAGGATAGTTTTGCAACGATTGAGAGATTGTAAGTTTTATGGGAAATTCTCTAAGTGTGCCTTCTTTCAGGAAAAGGTGCAATACTTAGGTCATGTCATACCCGCTGAAGGAATTTCAGTTGATCCTGCAAAGATAGAAGCAATAGTAGATTGGCCAACACCTCAGAACATTTCAGAAGTTCAAAGTTTTATGGGACTCGCAGGATATTATATAAAATATGTGGAAGGGTTTTCTAGGATAGCAGCACCAATTACCTCACTTCAGAAAAAGGAAAAAAGGTTTGTATGGACTGAGAAGTGTGAGGAATCATTTCAACTCCTGAAGCAGAAATTGACAACAGCACCACTATTAACTATAACAGATCCCAATGGACATTTTGTAGTAATTATAGATGCCTCGGGTGAAGGTGTGGGAGCAGTGTTGATGCAGGAAGGAAAGGTGGTTGCATTTGAATCACAAAAGCTAAAGCAATATGAGATAAATTATGCTCCGCATGATTTAGAACTTCTAGCTATTGTGCATGCATTGCAAATGTGGAGGCCTTACCTTTTAGGGAAGCCTTTTGAGCTAAAAACGGATCATTTAGGATTGAAGTATATTTTTACATAACCTAACCTAAATGCTAGACAGAGAAGGTGGCTTGAATTTCTAAGTGAGTATGACTTTGGTATTGAATATATCAAAGGGAAGAAAACTAGAGTAGCTGATGCTCTCAGCAGAAGAAGACACCTATCTGCTATGGTTACAACGAAGACAAACTTGAAACAACAAGTGTAACAAAATCTTCCAGAAGATGAACATTATCTAAGGGTTAAACAAGCCTTGGAAAGAGATTCTTCAGATCATTGTTATGAAGGATATGAGATGGAACTAGAGGGTATTTTGAGGTACCAATGAAGGATGTACATACTAGAAGGGGGAGAGTTGAGGAAGTTAATATTGCATGAGATGCACAATACACCTTATTCAGGACACCCTGGAATAACAAAGATGGTAGCCGATTTGAAAACATTGTATTTTTGGCCTATACTCAGAAAAGAAGTGGTTGAGAATGTAGCACAATGTTTGGAATGTCAAAGAGTAAAAGCTGAACATGTTCATCCAACAAGACTTCTATTCCAACATGTTATACCAGAATACAAGTGGCAGGTAATCAGTATGGATTTTATCCAAGGATTACCAATGAGCAAGAATAAACATGACACTATCTTAGTAGTGGTGGATAAGTTGACTAAGGTTGCACATTTCATACCTGGGAATCTCAAAGATGGATCATTTGTTCTTGCCAAGAAATTTGTGCAAGAAATTTTTCGGTTTACATGGTGTTCTAGAAACCATAATATCTGATAGGGATACCAGGATGACTTCCAGATTTTGGACAACATTGAATGCAACATTGGGAACAAGGCTAAATGTTAGCTCAACATATCATCCTCAGACTGACGGCCGAACAGAAAGGGTTAATCAGGTAGTGGAGGATCTTTTGCGAATGTATTGCATGGATCAGCAGTACAAATAGGAGGAGTACTTACCCTTAGTTAAATTTGCTTATAACAACTCCTTTCATGCATCATTAGGGATGGTGCCTTTTGAAGCACTCTATGGGCGAAAGTGTCGCACACCTATCAGTTGGGATAGACTAGAGGATAGGATCATTATTGGTCCTGATTTACTTAAAGAAATTGATGAGCAAATGTTGTTGATAAAGAGTAGGTTGAAGGTAGCAGCTGACTGACATAAGAGTTATGCAGACCGAAATAGAACTTACAGACAATTTGCTGCAGGAGATAAAGTCTTTTTGAGAGTCAAACCTCATAAGAGCTCTATCTCGTTTGGAAAATCATCAAAATTGGCTCCAAGATATGTGGGACCCTTTGATGTACTGGAGGTTATCAATCTAGTTGCTTATAGATTAGCTTTACCCCCTTCTCTAGCTCGAATCCATAATGTGTTTCATGTTTCTTTATTGAAACCTTATCATGCTGATGCATCTCATATTCTTGATTGGCAATCTTTACAGGTTCAAGATCCAAGGGTGGTGCTAGTGGAGCCCATCCGAATCCTAGATCAGCATAGTGTGAAGCTACGTAGCAGAGATTTCACTCAGTATAAGATTTAGTGGGATCAATATTCTGAGGATAGTGCTACATGGGAAGATGCTGAGACGATTGATCGTCATTTTCCTCATTTGCTTTCTTAGGAAATAGCTGCTATTTATTTGGGATATGTAATTCGATATCTAGTATTTATTGTATGCATTTTATTCATGCAATTGATATGTAATTCGATATCTAGTATTCTTTAATTTGGGATTGTCAATGTTGATGAATTATCGAGTGCAAGTGATGCAGGAACAAGTGAATGAAGTCGAAGGCGAGAACATGACTCAAGTAGAGTTGTTTTTAACTAAATGACTTCGATAGAATAGGGAATCTCACACACCACATTAGTGAAGTTATGCATATACATTTATGTCTGCATTGATGAATGATTTTGAGTCATGAAAATGTTATGTTTTATTTGTCTATGAAGGGTGAAAAATCGTTAATAATTTGAATGAAATAGTAACTATATGATTTAACGTCCTTTGTATAGAAATAAGTGAATTACCGAAACTATAATTAATGTTTGGTTTTTGAAATTATACTATAGTTGTACGTATTTTAAAATGTATATTAGGACTCGATCATATACATGTATATAGTAGGTAAATATGGTTCATGTTTTAATTATATTGATTATTTTAATATGAGTATTTATAAGTTGAATAAATTGGAGTTTACGACCTAATGTACCATATATCGAATGATTATTGTCTTTTGTACAAAAAAAGTGCATCTTTATTAATGATCGTTTTTATATTGATGCAAGTTAGATATACATGGTAGTAGACAACTTCGATTCTATCGCACACACATATATACATATATATTTTGAGGTGAATATTTAAATTAAGTTTATACGATCATTGTCCTATGAAACAAACATGATTATTCATAAAATGTATTTATAAATATTCGCATATATGTAAATTATGATTATATATTATTTCTTTAAACATTTAAGTTTAATATTTACTTTGCAAATTATAATATATTCGCATATTGCATTTTTATATTAGAAAGGTGGCGGGTTTTTAGATACCATAGCATAGCGACTATGTCGCATGACCGTTAGGGTGGCCGATTAGACACAAAGTCAATTAACGCAGACTTAAGTGGCAGCTACGTGGAGACCATGGTTTAGATTTGGCAGCGTGAGCGATGTTCAAGCTCTTGACAAACACTTAAGTGTTTGTAGACAAGTCTAACTTGCCAATCTCTCCATTGAGCGGGTAATTTGCTATAGTTTCACGGTGAATGAGAGAAGAAGCCCACGATAAACTGTAGTTAACTCTTCATTCCACGCAGATTGGAATCGACTAATAACATCCACGTTGAATAAAGATTGAAAGTCCACAATTGGTGGCATATAATTGCAGGAAGAAGTGGCAAATAATTGTAGGAAGTAATAAGATACCAAGCACATGGTGCCATAGTAATAGGAATATCAACGATAGGAAACTGTTGTGTAGTTAAATCATGCACTAGAACAACAAAAATTGTATTTAGAATTGCCATCTCTATTAGATGTGAGAGTTAAATGTAGGCAATGTAAAAGACTTCAAATCATCAACTATCACCGAGCCTCTAAATGGGGAGAGATCGTAGGAGAAATTAGGATAAATAGAGATGTAAGATAGGAAGATAGACACACACACGCAAGGAGAGATGATAGACTCACGGAGGAAAGAAGAGAATAGTAGAGGAAATAGAGAAGATACTCATATAGTATCGAAGAGAGAGAGAGAAGAGAATTGTTTTAAGAATAGAGTAATAGGATAGATTGGTGATAGTTTTGCAAGTGTTCAAGGAAGGCGTAGATCTATTTGGAGGAAGCGCGTCAGAGGTCTCTCAACTAGTTCAAGCTTACAAAGAGGTCGGAATCTCTTTTAATTTTGATTATTATTTGGAATATGGAAGTGTGAAATTAGAAGCTTTAGATATAGAGTATGATTACTTATATGATTTTGCATATGTTAGTTGTTTACTGAATATGTGTTATTAATCTTCTGAAAAGATGAAAGGAAATCTTAGGAGAAATATATGTTATTTAATTTAATTGCTTAAAAGTAAAATTTGTCAAAATGATTAGTTTATATTTCAATTAAAGAACGTGTTCGCATACCTTATGCTTTATATGAAAGAAAAATCATGCTTGTGTAACACCTTCTTTTGCATTATATCTATTTGAAAAATTGCTTATGAAACTATATTGCTTATGAAATTTTATTGTTTTTCAAAATATGAAAGATTGTCTTCAATTAGATGAAATACTAGGGATAGGCTTGTGTATAGAAAGTTACCTTCCGGGACGGGTGCCGAATGTGGATTTTTAGAGAGAATAGTTGCTTTTTCTAACTATTTATTTTGCTGTCATGGCATTATACTCGGTCGAGTAATTATTTGAATTATCCATAGAAATAGATGAAATTCTTTATTTTATGCTCTCTACCACATCCTTGTATGATAGTGAATGCTTGTTTCTTAAATAAATTAGAAAAATGAAAATGCTTGTATCATCTAGGCACGTACCAGATTCCCTCTTGCTTTTCAAATTCTTTGGTTAAAACAATTCGTGCAGGGTCGGGTATTCTTGATTGACCAAGAATTCCGGGGAAGCGGAAGCTTCAAGGTTGGGCGGAAAAAGCACTTGAATCTTGTTCTCGTCTTCGTTCAAAGGGCTGAAGGAAGCGACTCAGAATGAAGATCGACGGATGCATCTCACCTTCATTTTTCTTGTATATACTTAAGGCAATATGAAAGCCTAAGTAGGGAATAAGGACTTATATGTTGAGAAATTTGTATTATTCATTTACATGATAATGATATATCTATGAATGTTTTTATATCCATTTTTGATATTTCCCTATATTTTGTATGAAATAGACTTAATGATTGAAATTTGACTTTATTTATGAATAAAGAGTAGTTTAGGTTTATATCCTATATTTACGTCTTTACATTTTGGTATCAGAGCCTAGGTTTTATAACACTAGGACCTATGAGTCACTTCGCTAAGATGAATTTGGAGATTAATAGCTTTATGTTGAAACATTACAGAAATGGTGCGTACTAAGCAGACAGCTCGAAAGTCCGTAGCTAGGTATGCCCACTATCTGAGGGTCAAGAAGGATCCTCAATCTCCTGTCAAGCCGGTTTTGGATAACGTTCCTCCCGAAGTGAAACCAGTTCCTGAAGAAAGTGTTGTGATAGAAAAAGACCCTACTGAATCTCTTACTGAAAAGACTATTCCTGTAGAGGAAAAAGAGTCTGAGTTGGAATACTCACCAATAAGGCCAATTGTCATAAGTTCTGATGAGTCCGAGGAATATACTCCTCTGAGCGATAATGAATCTGAGGGATATACCCCTCTGAGTGAGAGTGAATTTGAAAGTTATACTCCCCTAAGTCCTAGTGAGTCTGAAGAATATACTCCCCTGACTCCTCTAGAAGAGTGATGTAATGTGTAATAACATTTCTATTATCAATAAATAAAAATTCACTCTTCTGGAAGAGTCAGGGGAGTATATCCTTCAGACTCACTAGGACTTAGGGGAGTATAACCTTCAGATTCACTCTCACTCAGAGGGGTATATCCCTCAGATTCATTATTGCTCAGAGGAGTATATTCCTCGGACTCATCAGAACTTATGACAATCGGCCTTATTGGTGAGTATTCTAACTCAGGCTCTTTTTCCTCTACAGGAATAGTCTTTTCAATAAGAGATTCAGTAGGGTCTTTTTCTATCACAACACTTTCTTCAGGAACTGGTTTCACTTCGGGAGGAACGTTATCCAAAACAGGCTTGACAGGAGATAGAGGATCCTTCTTGACCCTCAGATAGTGGGCATACCCAGCTACGGACTTTTGAGCTGTCTGCTTAGTACGCACCATTTTTGTAAGTTTCAACATAAAAACTATTAATCTCCAATTCAACTAGTGAAGTGTCTCATAGGTCCTAGTGCTATAAAACCTAGGAGCTTTGATACCAAAATGTAAAGATGTAAATTTATCTATTAGACATAATCTACTATTTATTCATAAATAAACTCATATGTCAATTAAAAGTCTATTTCATACATTCAATAAGGAAATATCAATAAGTTTGATAGAAGAATCATAGATATACAATTTTCATTTTAAATGAAAGATACAAAATTTTCAATATATAAATCCTTATGCCCTACTTAGGCTTCATATTGCCTTAAGTAATATACATATAGAAAGAAGGTGAGATACATCCATCGATCTCCATTCTGAGTCGCTTCTTTTCAGTCCTTTGAACTAAGACGAGAACAAGATTCAAGCGCTTGTTCCGCCCAACCATGAAGCTTACACTTCCCCGAAATTTTTGATCAATCAAGAATACCCGACCCTGCACGAATTGTTTTAACCAAAGAATTCGAAAGGCAAGAGGGAATCTGGTGCGTGCCTAGATGATACAAGCATTTTCATTTTTCTAATTCATTCTAAGAAACAAGCATTTACTATCATTCAAGGATATGGTAGAGAGCATAAAATAAAGAATTTCATCTATTTCTATGGATAAATCAAATAATTTCTCGGCCGAGTATAATGCCATGCATAGAAAAATAAATAGTTGGAAAAAACAACTATTCTCTCTAAAATCCACATTCGACACCCATCTTGGAAGGTAACTTTCTATACACAAGCCTATCCATAGCTTGGTTCCCACAAACAATAATACAATTGAGAATACAATCTTTTGAAAAATAGAAATAACCTCTTTCCTATAAACACTATTTCATCTATTTCATCTAATTGAAGACAATCTTTTAAATTTTGGAAACAATATAATTTCATAAGCAATTTTTCGAATAGATACAATGTAAAAGAAGGTGTTACACAAGAATGATTTTTATTTCATATAAGGCATAAGGTATGCGAACACGTTCTTTAATTGAAAATATAAACTAATCATTTTGACAAATATCACTTTTTAAGTAATTAAATTAAATAACATCTATTTCTCCTATGATTTCCTTTCATCATTTCCAAAAGATTAATAACACATATTTAGTAAACAACTAAAATATGCAAAATTATATATGAAATCGTACATTATATATAAAGCTTCTTATTTCACACTTCCTTATATCAAATAATAACCAAAATTAAAAGAGATTCCGATCTCTTTGTAAGCTTGAACTGGTCGAGAGACCTCTGGCGCGCTTCCTCCAAATAGATCTACGCCTTCCTTGAACGCTTACAAAACTATCACCAATCTATCCTATCACTCTATTCTTAAAACAATTCTCTTCTCTCTCTCTCTCTTCGATACTATATGAGTATCTTCTCTATTTCTTCTACTATTCTCTTCTTCCCTCCATGAGCCTATCGTCTCTCCTTGCATGTGTGTGTCCATCTTCCTATCCTACATCTCTATTTATCCTATTTTCTCCTAGGATCTCTCCCCATTTAGAGGCTCGGTTATTGTTGTTGATTTGAAGTCTATTACGTTGAGTCTTTGTTTAACTCTCTATCACATCTCCACGTCTGACAGAGATGGCAATTCTAGATATAATTTCTGCTGTTTAAGTGCATGAGTTGACTACGCAACAACTTTTTATCGTGGATATTCCAAAAATCATGGCACCACGTGCGTGCTATCTTATTACTTCCTACATTTATATGCCACTTCTTCCTGCAGTTATATGCCACCGATAGAGGTCTACTTCTATGTTATCATCGTGGACATTGTCAGTTGATTCCATTCTACGTGGAATGAAGGAGTTATCTGCAGTATATATGCCACAGATTGTGGACCTTTTCTCTTTACTCACCGTGGAACTTATTAGCAGATTACTTGCTTGATGGAGGGGATGACAAGTTAAACTTGTTTACAAACACAAGTGTTTGAGCGAGTTCATTGTTTTCGCTGCCAGGTCGATGGCCATTGTTTCCACGTCGAAACCTCTAAATTTCTGCATTAAACCGTTGGTCTTTGCCTACGTGCTAGTCTAATCGGCCACCCTAACTGTCATGCGACATAGTTGCTATCCTATAGCAACTAAACCCGCCACCTTTCTAATATAAAAAATATATAATATGCGACTATATTATAGTTGCAATGTAAGTCTAAACTTAAAACGTTTAAATAAATAATATATAATCCTAATTTATATATATGCGAATATTCATAAATACATTTTATGAATAATCATGTTTGGAATAATCATATTAAAAATAATCAATATAATTAAACATGAACCATATTTACCTACGCATATATATATGTATATGATCGAGTCCTAATATACATTTAAAATACGTACAACTATAGTATAATTTCGAAAACCAACATTAATTATAGTTTCGGTAATTCACATATTTCTACACAAAGGACGTTAAATCATAGTGTCACTATTTAATTCAAATTATTAACAATTTTTCACCTTTCATAGACAAATAAAACATAACATTTTCATGACTCAAAAGCATTCATCAATGCAGACATAAATGTATATGCATAACTTCACTAATGTGGTGTGTGAGATTTCCTATTGTATCGAAGTCATTAGTTAAAAACAACTCTACCTGAGTCATGTTCTCGCCTTCGACTTCGTTCACCTGTTTCTGCATCACTTGCACTCGATAATTCATCAGCATTGACAATCCCAAATTAAAGAATACTAGATATCGAATTACATATCAATTGCAAAAATGCATACAATATTTCCTCACAACTGAATTATCTTTTAAAATGAATGCTCAAATCTAATTTAATTTCAATGCATACATAAAAACCTACATTAAATCTATGAAATACATATTATCAAGAATACGATTCGTGACATCGATGGAATGATTGGGGAGACCTACGCCGATAAAGTAAAAGGACTTCAGATTGAAATATTCAAAGGGACGAAACTCGAAGGTGCTGCACTAATGATAGACATGTTGGGATTAATTAAATGCTTCGAGTGGTTAATGAAATATAATCAAACGTCCCAAAGGATGTAGCTCTTCGGGAAGGCATCTTTTGGTCTCATATGTATACAAGAACTTTTGTAAGAAGAGGAGATTAGAATAAGATTTTCAGAATAATAACTTTTGAGACATTTTGTACTTACAGAAACTCGTATCAATATAATCAGTTGCATTTCTTCCTATAGTGTTACAGATTAATGCTTTCCTGTAGGCAGTTCATTTGTGGTATTATCTCAGAGGGATAAGGTTACTTTAAAATCTTCATAGTGAAGTTTATTTCCTTGTTATCAGTTTGAATAAAGAAGTGCTTGTGAAATATAATTGTTCCCTGCATTTCTTCCCTGAATGGTCTCCTAGGATAGGGGTTAAACTCATTTAGGCAAACTATTGCAAAAGTTGATTAAAACAAATCTATTGGAGGAAGGATAATTGACAGATTCATCCGGAGGGTGGGTTTAAACATTGTCCCATAAGAGTTACACATTAAGTCCTGGTGGAAATTCAGACTCTGTAGCCCAACAAGAGGTAAGGCACTGATCATTTGAGAGCGACAACCTTTTCAGATCAATTACACTTTTACTTTCAAGCATAGAATAGTTTCCATTAGGATATCAGGTAGGAATAAGAATAACATAGATACTTAGATTTATAGAATAGATAACAAAGACCGAATAGCTTCCATTAAACGATAATTTTGAGTTCATTTGCTATATCTCTATCCCAGAACCCAATGCCATTCTGAGATAGGAGTCAAGCTTGAGTAAAATCACACAATTTGCTATAAACAACACTAAGTGAACAACTAGTGAATAGGTACACCCGCCTAGGTCTTGCAGAGCCTAAAGTGAGAGAGTTAATAACTCTATAGTTAACCAAGTCAGTTGGGGAATTTAAAGATAGAATTTGGCATATTCTTAGAATCCTCCAATCTGCTGATTTGAGATCTAACACAGGTAATACTCCAGCACTAGATATATTCAGCATTAGTGCTTCACACAGACCCAATCAGCCAAGAAGTCAAAGACAAGAAAGTCTTCAACACAAGGAAGAGACTCGTCAGGATACCTTCGTGGAAGCCATCCTTGGCGAAATGGAGGAAGAATCACAAGAGCAAGAGCACATGGAAATCCATAGTCACTCCATTCCCGCTCTTGATTGGTTGATAGAGAGGTTGAGGAAGGAACTAGAAAAGGAAATCGATCCGGTTCAGGAATTAAAAGTTTTGTTGAAGAGGATGGATAAGCCAGCAAAAAGGAAGGCTCCCCGAAAATTTTCCAAGCTTGTGAGGGATGAATCTGGATCCCGGACCCTGCACATTGCTAAGCCTGCAGGGGATAAGGACATGAATGAAATTAGGCAGGAAGGTTATGTTATCAAACAGGTTGATCTTGGTCTTGTTTCCACATGACAAGTAATTGGAGACTTTGAAGGATCTTCCTTAGCCATGAAAGAAAAGATGTTGAAGACAAAGGCAAAATGTAAGTGGCTGAGGGAAGAAAATAGAGCTTTATGCTAGTACATCAGAAGTTTTAAATGGCCACTCAGGGAGGCAAGTCCTTCATTCATTCCTCCTTCTTCCCTTCCTAAGGAAGTTGTTGATGATGCGGAAGCAATTAGAGCAATGGCACAAAATTCCAGGGAGTGGATAGAGGATGTTTACAGTGAAGAGGGAAAATTCATCGAGGACTTGACTCAGCTTCATTCAAAGTTCGTAGCCCTCCTGAACAGATTGGAGACATCGGAAGGATTGTGGGAAGATGTTAACATATACCAGGACTTAACCATTCCACGGCTCAAGGCTCTGACAAAGATTCCAAGGCAAATCCTAATTGATGGGAAAGTAATTCAGGAGAACGAGGTTTATGACTTTCCCCGATGGTTCGGCGTTGTTTGCTTAGGAAAGAACACCTTTGATAAATTCAATATGGAGTCTTTAACCTTGAAGGACTCGATCAGAAAGGTGTAGGAAGAAATCATCAATGCAATTGAAACACTTTTCACAAAGAAGCTCAATGAGAATGGAGCAACAGTGAACTCCCTGAAATCTCAGTTGCACGAGTTCTTCGTCGGCTCATTCCCTAAGGAACATTTTGCAAATGTTTCTTCATTTTCCAGTACAATGAAGAGGACACAGGAAATCATGATGGAATGGGAAAGCTTCTTTTCCAAGAGCGAGGAAGAAATTATCGTGATGGAATTTGATATTGAAAATGTGCCAAGTATCTCCATTGGAGAGCTAGAAGCCGTCATCAGTAAATTCATTGCATATGCAATAAATGAGCGGGATAATGGTCGTCCATTCTTGGACGAGAATCTTTTGGCTGAATAGTGGTGGCATATTTATTGCTGGAATATTTTTGATTTAGTGGCAGCCCGGTCAATGCATGTTGAATGCATGAGGAATCTTCTTGCATGCAGCCGTCTTATTAATGATTTTATGGCAGATTCTCTACGCATGTAGCCATCGCATGGGGAATGATGGGCATTTATTTCTTGCATATGAATGTTTATTGTATTTTGGGCATGTTTGATGTAATGGGGTGCATTTAATGCACTAATGGATGCCATTTTTGGGCTTTTGGAATAATTGTATATTGGCTTAGTGGGCATTAATAGTTGATTCCCACCTTGTTGCATCTTGAGTGGGGAATCTTTAGGGTTTGAATGTGGTCAAGGCCAGGAGCCTATATAAAGGGGTGACCCCCCTCATTTGTAAGAAGGGGAGCCTTGTATGAAATTGTTGCGATAAGTTTTGATATAATAACAGTGAAACATTGTTCTCTGATGGTGTCCACTTAAGTTATTTTTTCAAAACTTGCACGGTTTCACCTTCCTCACTTAGAGTAGAATTTTATTTTCTCAGTTGTTAGATAAAGTGCTTTTATTTCGATAGAGAATGTGATGGTGTTTGATGAATTTCCATGGTTCATACTTTTTGCGTCTTGCTGATTGTAAGTTGTAGTGTAAAGTTAGTCTGAACCCCCAAATTTGTGCTAAGTTCGATTGTGATTAGTTGTTTGGATTGCGCCGTGTTGGGTATTCAAATGCACTTTCTTAATGTGAAAATCCTCCAACATCCTTAGAAGATTGCACGGTTCTTGTGGAGTTGTAGTTAAACTTGGCGAAGCAGAGCTTGGTTTATTTGGAATTTGTCCACCAAAGCATTAACTGTTCATATCACCGCCCTTAGGAATAGATTTAGATCCTTCTAAACTCTTTCCCCTTTATTTTCAGTTCATTTCAGTTCATTCGAAGCAGAAGCATCGCTAAATTTCCATATCTGATGATGAAGTTCCATGCCACAATGAAGAAGTGAAAGAACGATGCAAATGTAAGGCCCCTTGGATTACCAACAATCACATCCGCCAACTGAGTCACGTTCGTTGCATGAAGGAACCTTGGAGTTAGCCGTTTGGACTTTCCGCAATCTTAGCATATGGTTAAACTTTGTTCAAGAGAGAGTAAGGTGACCATTGGTAACTTTATTCTGTGTTCGACGTAGTCATAAAAAACACGTCAACAACGCTCAGGCAAGGTTTCTAGCAGAGTAAATGCAAATATTGTATGAAGGAAATGAAGCGTTTTAGGGTTTCTTTCCCTAAAATATTCATCGGATTACATAGGCATTTTTGCCTTGGTTTTATTTTCTTCTCTTCCATCTAAAACATCCCGTGAGCAATAGGGAGGTTGATATTTTATCCCTCTAAATATCAATGTCATATATCTTGTAAGTGATTTGCATAGTATCACTTAATCTTAATGCCATGTTAAATTTTTATTGAGTGATATTATACACATCACTTAGTAAGTCTAGGTAAAATAGCATAGGATTTTTTTAAATTAAATAATAGAAATATTTATTAAAGTGAGTTTTAATTATAAATCACTTTATATATTTATCTTATTTTTATTTATTAAATCTTGTCTTTAAATGTATAAATTAAACAATAAAATTATTTATTGAAGTGAATTATAATTTGTCACTTTATTAAATAACTTTCTTATTTTTATTTATAGGATGGACCTAAATATAAATGATGTAAGAAAAGTTTTTATTAAAGTGATAAATTATAAATCACTTTATGAGATATTTATCTTATTTTCATTTATTGAGAAGTCAATGATATTTTTTGTATTTATGAGGGCTTGCAGGTCTGTTTAGGGATATTTTAGGGGTCATAAATGCATAATTAAGAGCTTTTATGGTAAGGGTTGATGATGCTTGACTTTTTTCTCAAGCCCATCCCCTTCTAGACATGTTTAGACCCTTAAAAAATAGGCTTATTGAGTATGCCCGACCAAAAAGAGGAGGTGGATTAGATATTCATTGACTACTTTTGTAAAAGCATATACTGCAAGACTTCATTATTTCAGGAGTTCTTCCCTTTCTATTTCTGGATATTGTAATTTTCTGAGTTCTTTGGCAGAAGTAAAGAGTTTTGTAACCCATTTTGGAGAGAAATACAGATTGGTGACACCTTTTTAGCAGTGATAATAGCTTGAGCCTTCTCAGTTTTTCTATTACTGTGTGTTTTTTTGTGTTATGCAGTTTTCTTGTGATGATGTTTTCCCCTTAAAAATTGCATTTCATGTTGATGCATTATGTAGGAATGCACATATTTTGCAAGTTGTGAGCTGTGTTAATCATAAAATCAGTCTTAAATTGTGAGGAAGATCTTTTTCTCCTACTAAGACTTGTGATTATTTAGCCTTCTCATGAATTGTTGATGTAGAATTGTGTATCATTGTGTTCTGTAGGAAAGTCTTTTATGCTGTTATATTGTGTGTCATTTGTTTTTGCGAGTATCAAGATATCATCTGGTGCATCACCTTAGAATTAGATTTTTTCATTTTACATGTTATCCTTCTTAATCTTTCCTCTGCAAGAAAATGTTAGTTTAGGTGAAGTGCCTAGAAAGAACTAGCTTACTCTGGAGGTCCACTTCGTTTTAGGTAACCCACAACCTTGAAGTGTTCCCATGTTTCAATAGGCTGCTAAAGTTCATAGCTTTGGTTAGGGTGCGTGATTTATTGATAATATTACCAACGGTATAAGCAATTTTAATTTCAAGTTTTGTTCAATTTTAAATTTAATGTTAAACTTTACCGTAGTTCTTGTTTTCAAAGTTCTATGTCATGATATTTTCTAGAAATTATTAAATTATATTAAAATAATTGGCATCTCGAAGTACTCCCGCATCCTATTTTTGAAAATTAGTCATACCAATACCGGTACCAGTCTCCAGCGTCTCCGAGTATCCCCATCTCTCCATAACCTTGAAAATAATAGACAAATAAAATTAATGCCTTGATAATGATACCTATTGACATTTTTAACATAAATTTTTCTAAATATAAGTATACTAGTTTATCCATTGGGGGAAAATATTATAGGAAATATTGCTATTACTGGATACCATTTGGTCAATTTTACCTAGAGACATCAAATTCAACTTTGTAGGTTTCAATTTTCTTTTTCTATATATTTATTTTAAGAAAATTGTTTTCTAGAGACTTGAATGAAATAGCAGGGATGGAAGATCCAAATGATATGTAGGCAACTCTAGCTCAATTTATTGAGCATTTCCAGGTTAACACATTGTCACATACACATCAATTGAAAAAGAGTTGGCAACAAAAGGACTATTTTAATTTTGCTAAGTCAAGGAAGGACATAAAAAATGCAATAGGTTCTCATTCACAAGTAATAAGTTTTCTCGATACACTACTCAATTCTTGAACTATAGTTGCAAAGGCTGTGTGATGAAAGAGACTTAAGAGTGAAAGTGTTGCTAGGAGGATGCATACCTCATCTGCTTGGACTACTAAGGTTTGGATCTACAGAAGCTTTGAAACTAGCAACAAATGCAATCTATGCAGGATCACATGGTGTTTTGGTAGTAGAATAGGCTAGGATGAAGATATTTATGATTGAGGGTGTTATTCCCAGTTTGTGCAAGCATTTGTAGCTTAGGTACAAGCATGGACAAGTAGTCGATGACTATCTTACTAGAGCATTACAAATTTGTGCAATAATTCACACACTGGCCATAATGATGCACTTACAAAGACGTTGATGTGATTTGGAACATATTTTTTATAATTTATCTATCAAGGGAAAATTTAATAAGAAATATTGCTATTATTGGATAACATTTGGTTAGTTTGAGAAAAATGATACCCAAAGGCATCAAATTTAACTTAGTAGGTTTCAATTTTCTTTCTTTTGTATATTTATTTATGATAATTGTTTTGTAGAGACTTGAATGTTAGAGCAGGAATGGAAGTCCAGATGGTATATGGGTAATTAAGCATTTCTAGGTAAAGACATCCACGTCAAAAAAGAGCTAGCAATAAGGACTGTTGGATTTCGCAAGTCTAGAAATGATGTCAAAAATGCAATAGGTTCTCATTCACAAGCAATATCTTTGCTTGTTACACTTCTCAAGTTACACTTCTCAAGTCTGGAACTACCATTGCAAAAGTCAATGCAGCTTTATCCTTAGGGATTCTATGTGATGAGAAAGACTTAAGAGTGAAAGTGTTGGTAGGAGTATGCATACCTCCTTTGCTTTAACTGCTAAGGTTTGGGTCTATAGAAGCTCAACAACTAACATCAAGGGCAATCTATGCAATATCACATGGTGGTTTGGTACTATAGCTGGTTGTGATGAAGATATTTATGATTGAGGTTTTATTCCTTGTTTGTGGGAGCAACTCCACCTCAGGTACAAGCAAGAAAAGGCTTCTGGCTAGTGGAGTTGATATCCTTGTAAGACTTATCTCTTTTGATATTGTGGTTTCTCATTTGAATGCTCTGTCTCTCTTGGTAGTCTGATATTTGCTCCTGATACTAGTTGTACTAAGGTTCTTGATTCTAGTGCCATTAAATACCTTATGAAACTTGTAGGGCCTAAAAGTTATATCTTGGCTCATGCAGAGGCAGTGGTTGCATAATGGGTACTTCCATCCAAACTAAAAAGTGGAAGAAAATCTATGGTAGTTGCAATTGTCATTCCATTTTGGTAAGTGCAATTGTTGCCCCTTGAGAAAACTTTTGTGCAAGGGCAGCCTGCTCAAACCCTGCAAGAGAATGCAATGAATGCTTTAACTACCATTTCAGGTTGAATGTCTGCTATAGTGCTTGCCCTTGGAGAAAATACTGAATTAATGGGTACCTTCATCCAACCCAAAAAGTGTAAGGAAGGCTATGGTAGATGAAATTGTCATTTCCATTTTGATAAGTGCAATTGTTGCCCCTTAAAGAAAACGTTTGTGCAAGGGAAACATGCTCAAACCCTGGAAGAGAATGCAATGAATGCTTTAATTAGCATTTCAGGTTGAATGTCTGCTCTAGCACTTACCCATGGAGAAGAGTTCATTTTAATTATTTTGGTTTGATAGTCAGCTGGCTGACATTCTTGGTGCCTTGGACTATGCATTGATTGTGTTTAATAAGAAGTCAAGTGTTGCTAGATCTCTTATTATGTTGAAAATAGAGAGACTATTAGTTAAATAACTTAGGTTGTGCATATCTTGGTTAGTGCAGGGGCCTATAATTGAAGCCTTAGCTAGCCTCTACAGAAATGCTTGTCTCCCTTTTGGTTTATTATAGCAGATGCAAATAAATTGCTGATTGGATTAGCAACTATCATGGGTTCTGAGATGAAAGATGATCTTATACACTTATTTTAAAGCCAATGCTCTATTGATTCAGATCTTTGGCATTCACCTAGGTGAGAAGAGGTGATCCAAATTTTGATCTCTTTCTTTGGCTTAATATAGGAACATTTTGTGGCTTTGCATTCTATATTAACTATAGTAGTTGATGAAAGTATGTGGTCAATTAAAGCAGTAGGTGGAATATCTCCACTTGTCTAGCTACTTGAAACTCTCTCCAGAAAAGAGAAAGGGGATGCTACGATTATTCTTGGAATTTTATGCTCTCATCGTGAAGAAATTCATGCTTGTGTTGAAAGCACAGATGCTGGTCTAACCCTCCTCTAGCTGTTGAGAAATGCTATTTCCAAAGGATAGGAAATTACTGCCAATACACTTGAGCATCTTATTAGGGATGCATTTGTTCCCACTAACAACCATATGCTGGCTTTACTTTTGGGAAATCAACCAAAGCTAAGTCTGTGATAACAACTTTGGGTTGCTTACTTTTAGTGGCATCTCATGAAGACCTTGTGCATAAAGGATGTGCTGCAAACAAAGGTCTACTTGCTCATTTCTTTAAATGAACAACCAAAAGGGGCTGTTGCATCTTTCTAGCTGACGTTTTGGTTATGAGAAAAGAGTCTGTGAAAATTCATCCACTTTAGAGTTTATTGACCCTATAATTAGGTAATTAAATATGAGAACTTAATACATTGCCATGCGATTAGCTTGAGCACTTGCACCGCTTGTCATTTCTGTTAACAGTAACGAGAACGTGGTGAATATTTCTGGAAATGCTATTTCATCGTTGATTCAACTTGCATATTCTTCAAATTTTTTTGCTACAAAAAATGGTAATAAATGCATTGGCTAATCTTCTCTCAGTTGTCTTGGGCCTTGAACAAGATATAGTAGAGGACACGGATTGCATGCTCAAACTTGGTAGACCAAAATAATTTGCATGACCAAGAACACCTCTGGAAAAGTGAGCTGCATATTGTGGTTATATTAACATGTGAGTTGAATATTGTGGTTATATTGTCATGTGAGTTGCATATTGTCGTTATATTAACATTTGTGTTAACCTTTCTTTATTAATCTGGTGGCCAATATTGCTAGACGTGCAGTTCACCATTGATTCTACTTGCATAGTCTCCAAACATTTTTTTCTGTAAGAACAGTAACAAATGCACTAGTTAATCTTCTCTTAGTTGTCTTGGGTCTTGGAGAAGATAGAAGACATTGTTTGCATGCGCAGACCTAGCAGACCAAAATATTTTGAAAGACCAAGAACACCTCTGGAAAAGTGAGTTGCATCTTGTGTAATATTAAAATTTGTGTTAAATTGGTTTTGTTGAAGATAATCTAAAAGATTTTGTAGCCTACTTATTTTGTCAGCCAATAATTTATATTGTCAGGGTTCATTAGGGACTGTAGGTGGTTAGATGAAAAATTTGTTATGCTTTGAACAATCAATGGGAAGTACAAGCTTGTTCTTGATGCTAACTGTGATAGTTCATCTCACACACTTGAAATATAATTTTAGTTGTTTTGGCAAGTCATTGCATGAACATTGGTTTATCAAGTTGGTGAAAATGCATAGGTTGTAACTGGCAACGTTTCTCCAAAATAGAAGTATAATGTTTTGCGGGCCTTTGATATGCTTCCCAAGGCTTAGAAATTGCAAATAAGTTCTAAGGCCAAGAATGCCTTTGGAAAAGGGAGCTACTTACTGTATTATATTAGGATTTGTGTCATGTAGGCTTCATTGAAGGTAATCTAAAAGTGTTTGTAGCTATTAGATTCTTATTGCAATATTTTATATTGTAAGTATTTAATGGGGAACCCATATTTTATGGTAAGATTCTTGGTAAATTTTTTTAACAAGTTGTCAGCTTTCTTCTTAAAATTGAAACAGTCCATACAAACCACCAATGCATCTTGTAAATTTATACTTGCTAATTGTCACATGTAAACATATGGTTGTTAATGACAAGATGAGATGACAATTTAAATTCTATTATGTTCTCGAAGTTGCAATGGCATAGTTTTGAAATGCTTATTGAATGTATATTTGATTATGCATGATGAATTATACTTTTCTAACCTAAAAATTGGATATGGTCTAATCATGCATTTGAATTGATGAAGTGCTGTTCTTTAGAAGAGGTCGTTAAGCCTGCATCACCGAAAGAATAGGGAGAGTATCATCCGGGAGAGGTATATAGACGAGCGGGAATTGTGTCAATGCCATCTCGAATCCTTTGAACACTAAACTGATAGTGAGTTTGAGTAAGTGCATTGGTCTTTAATTTTGGGACTTTATCCTTGTTTTGGTTAAAGTCATCATCAAACCTTAATGTTGGTCTAGCGTCGAGTCAAATTGTGTAGACTTGAGATCGTCATTGTTAGTTTGATCGTTTCGTCGACTGGTCATATCTATCATAAGAGTGATACGTATATTTTCATGTGTAATAGAATACGTCTATAAGTATATATAAATATTTGAATGAATGTGTCATTTCATTGCGAACAAATATATATATAGACACGATACATACATATATACGTAAAAATACGTAAATGTATGCATGTATGTTTATATATTTTTATGTATTTGTGAGTAAGTATTTAATATAAATATTGTTTTATTTATCAAATTTATTATTTAGTTTACTAAGTACTTGCATATATATATATGTCATTATTGTTATTAAATAAAATGAAAATCATTTAATAGAGGATTGGGTTCTTTGTTTGGGCTATTAAAAGAGTCAATCACCACGTGGTGGGAGACTTAGTCCACACCACGTGGTGGGGGATATTCTAACCACCACTTAGCGGTGAGGTTGGATGGGTAAGGCCCACACCCACCACGCAAGTGGTGAGAGAGATCAACACTAACCACCTTGGGTGAGTTTTTTTTGAAAGATAAGCTATATGTATGGGGGGGTGTGTGGTAAGGGGAAAGACCACCATCGGTGGCGCCCTACTAGCATGGGTAAATGGATAAACCCACGTGTACCCTATTCAATAGGGAAAATATTAAATTCATGTAATATGTTTTATTTTCTTTATTTAGTATATCAACCCCATAGTATGATTAATTAGTCAAGTTTGTTAATGAATTAATTTATGGAGGGAATTTATTTAATATTTTTTGGTTATGCTTTTTTAATTAGGTAACCAATTTATGGTTGACTGATGATTATGAGGATTAAATTACCCTCATTATTTGAGGGAAAACATAATTTTGAATGGAGGATTATCCTCACTTGAGAGGCTCTATTACCTTGGGTTTTTAAGGGGACTTTTTGGGAAGTTTTTATCATTGTGAATTTGCAAAAGAATTGTTTTTTTTAGGAAGTCTTAGAAGGGAGAAGATTTTCCCTTTCCCATTTTAGAAGAAAAGATAAAATAGGGTTCCTTCGTGTCTATTTTGTTGTATAAGATGTGAAAAAGATTGAGATGGAGATTTCGAGGAAGGACTTCAAGTCTCACATTCTTCTTCTCTTTTCAGATTTCAAAGCATTTAGACATGTTCTATGTTTTCTTTTTGCTTGCTAGCTTATTTCTTGTATTTGCAATGACTTTTTTTTTGGCAATGAGTGTTTTTATGTAATGTTCAAGTTGAGAAAGCTTGATACTGTTTTAAGAACAAGAAATGGGAAATTGGTGTAATTTTTCAATTACGATTGTGATTTTTTTAGTCAATGCTACATGAATCCTCGTTCTTGAAATGAAATTGTAATCAAGATTTGTATGAGTGTTTTCGATAGGTAGTTGAAGACAGAGTTATTTGTATTATTGTAATACATGGGTATATTCAGATGCATAAGTATCTATATGAGTAAATAAACGATGAATATGTATATGTTCTTGGTATCGGCAAAAAAATGTCATTTTGATGAACTAGGAACCCAAGAGAGAGTAGTGGGTCGAAGAATCCAGTCAAGGATTTTATTATATCTTTGTAGGTTCTATAATTCGTGCATGGTAGGAAAAATCTTAAACAAATTTAAGATGGACTAAGAGTAGTGACTCTATACTTCCAAGTTGCAGCTGCAAAGGGAAAGTCCATATCCATAAGTGTTCATGTAAGCAAGTTCATGTTATGTTTTGGTCTTGCTATTTTTATTTACTAAATCCTAAGAAGAGAGTAGTCTTCATGTCGAGTAAGAGGTGAGTGAATAGAGACTTTTTATGAAATATAAAACTTTGGCCAAAGTGTCGTATTAATCATTACATACACCAAGTCAGTTCACAAGTGTAGCCAGAACATAGATCATCCAGAACGGTCATACTTAGTTAGAAGACAGTCTATAGTAGTATGGTTAGATTGAGATATGTGGCACACGACACCGGTACTCAGATGAACGACATAGGTCCCCTTCTGTACTCCTCATGAAGGGTAGGGTCACTAGTAGGAAGGTATGTGGGAGACCGTTGGTCTGTGTTTGGAGGTTTAGTGCTTGGATGATGCTCTCCCTCCTGAAGTTGACTAGTCAAGGCTTGCAAGACATACAATACTTTCCTAGCAGGTATATCTGGTAAACTTTTATTTATGCCATGTTTTTGTTTCATGATTTCCAATTCAACGAAATTAAAGAAAAGATTTCCTTGCATTATGTTTTCTGGCAAGAATGTTAAAGTATTTTATTTGAATATATATTTATGTTTTAAAAAAAAAAGAGAGTTATGTTTTTACTGCTGGTATGAAATTTGTCGTGTAAAACTAAAAATATTCAAAATTTTCAATCTGCAATCAAAAGAGAAGATAAAAGTTTCAAGAGCAATCAAAATGAAGGTAAAAATAACAAGAAAGGGAACTATAATGGAAAAAAGAATGGTGATAATGGGAGTAAGGATGTTGAGTAACGAGGACATCCAAGGGGATGTTTCTCGTATGGCAGTGATCACTATGCTAACCAGTGTCCGAACAAGAACCAGGGTGCCCCATCCTGGGATAAGCCACAACCGAGTCAACCAGAAGCCCTCCAGCAAAGAATCCACACCGCTCTCAACAATCGTCAAGCGGAATATTAAATCTCTCCCATATGACTTCAGGTACACTTTTCAGAGTCGCTATTTCTATTCTTTTTGATAGTGGTGCACATCTTTGCAAAAGTAAGCAGCCTATTGTATTATATTAAGATTTGTTTGTGCCTGACTTCATTGAAGGTAAATCTAAAATTGTTTGTAGCTACTTAGATTCTCTCTGCAATACTTTATATACATTGTTCAGCTACGTGTTCCGGATCCTAACCAGGACAGCTGAATTGAATTTGAGTCTGTCTAACAGGTGATGGCATATTGTGTGGGCCTTTTATATGCTTCAGAAGACTTAAAAGGACCATGAACATCTTTGCAAAAGTAAGCAGCCTATTGTATTATATTAAGATTTGTCTGAGCCTGACTTAATTGAAGGTAATCTAAAATTGTTTATAGCTACTTAGATTCTCTCTGCAATACTATATATACATTGTTCAGCTACATTCTGTCTTTTCTATCTAACTATTAAATTGGAAATGTATATATGATTTGTGGTAATTCTCATTTTTCTTCTTTTGATTAATGGGAATACCACATCCTTTGGGGAATAAAATATTAATACTAGAGGGACAATTTTGTTCATTTATGAGATTGAAGATTAGTTTATCTAATTGGTAAAAATGGATAGTCTGTAATTCACGGTGTTTGTCCAGAATAGAAATAAAGTTTTGAATTGTCCTTTGATATGCCTCCGAAGGTTCAGAATTGCAAATATCTCGTAATACCAAGAACCTGTTTTGAAAAGTAAGTTGCCTATTGTATTCTATTTTATCAAAATTTGTGTCAACTTGGTTTGATCTAATATAGTCTAAAAGCATTTGTAGCTACTTAGATTCTCACAGCTATATTTCATACTTAAGGGATCTTTGAAGAAAGTAAATATTCAAGGTACTCTGCGTTATCTTTTATTATGGCTTGCAATTTGAATTTTAAGCACAGATTAAATGAGTCTGTCAGGACTCTGGACATTTTAGTCAAATTTGTTAGCTGATTAGAGCGTAAATAGTGATATGTACTGCAACATTTGGTTTTATAATAAGGTCACGGCCTTATGGGTTGGCTCTGCCATAGTTTCTTAGTTGGTGATGGTGAGAACATTTATGAGAAATATACTGTAGGATGATCCTAGGAAAAAGAAAATTCCAGTTCCCTGTTACAGTTTTTCAGGACTGTATTCTAGATGCAAACTTCTCAGGTAAAATGAACTACATGGATGCAAAAATTGGCAATTATATTCCCTAACAAATATTTGCAGTGAGCAGCTTCTGCAAACTACGAGGCCTTCTTTCATGGGGTTACACTATACCCAAAAAGCAAAAGTGTTTTGGATTTTAAGCTCAAAATTTCAATTATTGATGTTTTTATGTGTATAATGTTTCATGGAACTCCAATGCATGCAAAATCAGACCAGTAGCCTCCTAATGGATTGTATCTGTACTTATATTTTTCTAATGACCTTTAAGTAGACATTCACTGTCTGAAAATCATTTCAATTCAAAATTACATGTTTCACAACATTGCAGTGCATAAAGCTAGTTGTATAATTCACAAGTCAAAAGACTATTTGCTTAACAATTTAACCTGTCTGTCACCTTTTAATTTGAATGAGCTATAAATGCACCACTATATTTCTTCACATTAGCCTGAAATCCATAAGTTTATAGAATGCAGTCAGATTGTTACAAATCAGAGTATTTTTCGGTCCTGTTTTGAATGTGCCATAGTTAATGCAAGAGAGCAAAATCACAATCATGTGAAGATAGTTATATTCCTTTAGAATCTTCAAATTCTCTTTGAGACCCTGAAATCCTCTGTTGATTGACTGCACAAATTGGTTGCTGTTTGTTAATGAAAACTTGCAAACTCTTAGCCACACTCTTTTTTATGATAATGGTTTTTAGTAGTTTTAATGATTCTTGAAGCACATTTGATTTCTTTTAAGCAGCATTAATTTATTTGTTTAAGTGGTAGAATTCTTTGAAATTATCCATTAGATAAAACAAAGTTTATAAGAAGAGTTTTGGACACTGCAATCATTAATGAAGAAATTGTGATAGTAACTTAATAATTGTACTGAGATTCTCGATTGTAGTTCTATTTAACACCTTCTGAAACTTGTAATTCTATCTTGGCACAAGTAGAGGCATCCGGTGCACAATGGGTACTTTCATCCAAACTAAAAAATGGAAGGACAGCTAGGGTAGATGCAAGTGTAATTCCATTTTGATCAGTGCAATTGTTGCCCCTTAAAAGAAGAGTTTATGTAATGGCAGCCTGTTCAAACCCTGCAAGAGAATGCAATACATGGTAGCATTTCGTTAGAATGTCTTCTATAGTGCTTACCCTCAGAGAAAACATTGAGGCATTTTGGTCAGGCAGTTAGGCGGTTGACATTCTTGGTGCCTTGAGCTATGCATTGATTGTTTTTAATGAGAAGTCAAATGCTGCAAGATCACTTGACATTTTGAAAATAGAGACTGTTAAACAACTTGGACCGTGCATGTTTCAGTGCAGTTGCCTGCAATTGAAGCTATAGCTATCCGATATGGAAATGCCCTTTGATATGCCCCCCAAGGCTCAAAAACTGCAAATGAGTTCATTGACCAAGAACATCTTTGGAATCATTCAAAGTAGAATTTTAGTGGTCTAACAGTCAGTGGACAATACAAACTTGTTTCTAATGCTAACCATGATGGTACATCTCAAACATTCAAACTAGAATTTCAGTGGTATAAAGGGTGATGGCATGAACTTTGGTTTATTTGGTTAGTGAAAATTTACAAGTTGTTACTTACAGTGTTTCTCCAGAATGAAAGCAGAATATTACAGGGGCATTTGATATGCCTCCCAAGGCACAAAAACTGCAAATAAGCTCATTGACCAAGAACATCTTTGGAAAAGGAAGCTGCTTTTGTATTATATCAACAGCTGTGTGAAGCGTGGCTTCATTGAAGGTAATCTAAAAAGTATTTTTAGCTACTTAGATTCTCCTTGGGGTATTTTATATTGTCAACGTTCTTTGGATAACCATTTTATGGTAACTTTTCTAGTAAACATTTTAACAAGCTGTCAGCTTTCTTTTGAAACTTGAAATAGTCTATATGAAGCACCAATGCATTTTGTAAATTGATATTTGGTAATGGACTTCACAATAGACCAAAATGAGTGGTAGGGTCTTTTTAAATTCTTGACATCATTCAGTTATGTTCAGCCTCTTCCATATAACTGTTAAGATGGGAATGTGTTGACGTATCTGAAATTGCATTGCTGCAAACTCCATACGGCCAACGCAGAATAGAATAACCAGCTGAGTATCCTATCCTCTCTTGAGATAAGGAAGTCCCTAATGCTGTTTTTGGTTTGATCAAAGGGGACGACCTCAAGGTTTTGATTGTCAGGTCTTGACGGCGGGACTACTCAGTGGTTTGATGTGTTTTTTGCTGGAAACACAAGGGGACTTACGATTTGCAACAAACTGGTTTGCTGTGATTCTCAAATTACGCAATAAAGAGCAAAAGGAAAGGGTTAGGAGATCTAAAACTAACAACACGGGTATGCAGGTAGACGGATTCAACATAACCAATTCCTGCTTGGCCAGAATAGCTCACAACCTTGCGAGAACGGTGCAATCTTCAAAGGGACTTGGAAGATTTTCAGACTGGAGACGCACGGCTAAGCACCCAATTCTGGCGCAGCTCAGATGAACACCTGCAATTGAACTAAGCACAATTAAAGGCTCAGGGTAACCATACAAAAGGATACACAATCAGTATATCCTCAATGGTATGAGCCCGAGTCTATCAAATACCTGCACACCCAAAATAGAAAGATCTATCTAAAATGCTGAGAGAAACCATGCAAACAGGATGAAAACAAGACAATAAACACCAAATCAATGTTTATATATTGATTTCAACTGCCTATTACAACAATTTCTGTAGCATCTCTATGCTACTGCTTAAAATCTAACCTATTCTAACTCTTAAATCCAACTATCTAACAAGCTCTGGTTATCTCACTATCTAACCCTTTACAAAAGAAAGGCCTCTGCCTTTTATAGATATTACAATTTTGAATCGAAGGCTAGGATGGACTGCACCCAAGGGTCTTGATCTGCCTTCCAGAAGCTGGCAGCTTCAACCCATGCCGAATTAATTCTCAGTTATCCAACCAACAACTATCTCAACTACCTGCCACTATTTGACTTTAATTCAGGTCTATCCAATCTTCTTGGTGGTTGGGAATAGTTATCCACAAAAATATCTTGTGCGGGACCCATAGGCAGTTTACAATAAAGCAGTTTCAGTTTTCAAACTGAATTTCTGGACTTAAATCCAGCTATGTGCTTTTTCTCGAGAAGGCATAAACTTTGTAGCATTCAGAGTGTTCCTTGGTCTTTGGTCCTGGTGGTGGACTTCATCGTTGTTCAGCGGCACGGTTCCCAATGTTTGGTTCCTCTCGCGCTCTCGCGCTCTTGCATCTTTTCTTTTCCAGTCTTCAGCGCCTGGCCTTGATTGTGATCCTTCTTCGATTTGCATTTGAGGCCTTCTCCTGGTTCTCCAATGACGTCTTGCGACTTGCGAACGATCAATTTCATTTCATTAAATCAATTTGAAAAATTAAATAATTTAATTTAACAAACATTAAATTTAATTACGACATCTGGCTTGAGAAGCTCTTTGTGAGATGTATCTTGAAAATGCTTCTCCTTTCTCTTCGAATGTGAAATCTGATCCTTGGTCTTGATAGTGTTTGGGCGATTTACTTCTGCGTGATTTTACCTTTGGAGTCTTGGGTGTTTTGAATGGGTTTACGGCATTTGAAAACTTCTTATAGCGCGATTCTAGAGGTTTGAAGAGCTTCTGCAAATTTTAAAATCCTAACACTCATGCCCTTTCTGGATTTCGGAGCCTGGGGGGGTTTTGCAGACTTTAAACTTCACATCTCCATTTTCTAAATTATGAACTCTGCGTTTTCGCGTTTTGTCTAATAAACTTTATGTGCTGCGTTCTTCGGATGAATGGGGATCTATCAATTTCACATTCCTTATATTTGGGCCTATGCGTCGCGATTCTAGTCACTATGGCAAATTTTGGACCTTGGAGGGGTTTTGGCGATTTTGCAAATTTTTAAACTCTTTAACTTAACTCTCCCGCAATACTCCCTTTTTTAGCGATTTTCGGCACTCACAAAGAAATTGCGAACTTCGGATGTTTCCTGTTTTTTGCCAATTTCAACAAGTTTTTATTTTGCCCTTAGGGTCCGAAATTTGGCCCTCTGGGCAATTTCGCGATTTTAAAGATAAATTCGGACCTTTCCATGCTTTCGGTAAATCGAGGCATTTTCGGACTTTTCAACGTTTTTGGCGAACTCTATCATTTTCGGAGCTAAACCACCTTTTTGCAAATTTCGGAGTGTTTGAATGAATTTTAACGCTTTTTGTGATTTCGGCTCTAGGGTCCGAAATTGAGGTTTTAAGTGAATTGAGAACTTAAAAACTTCGGACCTAAAGCCACTCCTTGCAAGTTTTTAAAAAAACTTCGGACCTCCCTTTGCAAATTTGTCATAACTTGAAATTTCGGAGCTAGGGTCCGAAAGTGGGGACTTAAGTGAATTTCGGACCTAAAGGCACTTTTTGCAACATTTTAAACTTTTCAACTTTTTGCCCCAGGGTCCGAAATTGGGGGTTTTAAGTGAAATTCGGACCTAAAGGCACTTTTTGCAACATAAGTGATTTTCGGACCTAAAGGCACTTTTGGCAACTTTTTCACTTTTTCACATTTTAGCCCCAGGGTCCGAAATTGGAGGACTTAAGTGATTTTCGGACCTCTAGGGGCTTTTTGCAACTTTTAAACATTTCCTAGTTTTTGCCCCAGGGTCCGAAATTGGGGATTTTAGCAATTTTAAACGTTTTCCTCAAGAAGTGTGAGCTTGGGCACTTGGGCGAGTTTGTCAAGATCTCGTCGAAGGATCATTTTATGGAATATAACATTTAAGTATATCTTTCTCCTTTCTTATACTTTAAGTTATATTCCATATATACTTTCAGGGTGTTTGAGAGTGGTTTCGGACCTCCAGGAGTTATATTGCAAATTCTAGTTTTTGGTGGATTCCTCAGTTTTTCAGAGTTAGTCAAATTTCAGGATCAGGACATTCCAGACTTAGCCAAATTTTAGGGTCAGGAAATTCCAGACAGCCAAATTTCAGATAGATATTGTTGTGATGCTTGTAACATCTCAAACACTCAAAATATAATTTGTGTGGTCCAACACTTGATGACACAAACATTGGTTTATCTAGTTCGTGAAAACAGATAGGTTGTAACTGAGCATTTCTCCAGAATGAAAGCAAAGTTTTGCCTGGGTGTTTGATATGCCTCCCAAGTGTTAATACCTGCAAGTATGTTGTAAGACCAAGAACAGCTTTGGAACTAAGTTGTCCATTGTATTATATCAAAATTTGTGTTAACTGACTTCATTTAAGACAATCTAGAAACAGTTGTAGCCACTTAAATTCTTACTGTAGTATATTAATCTGCCAAGGTTCTTTGGAAATAACCAATCAGGAAGACAAAGTTGTGATTCTTGGAACAATCAATTGGTAGTAATGTTGTTTCTAATGCTAACTGTGATGGTACATGTCAAACACCGAAATAGAATTGAGTGCTGTAAAAGGTGATGGCATGAACATTAGTTTATGTGGTTAATGAAAATGCACAGGTTGTAGCTCCAAACATTTCTCTCGAATGGAAGAAAAGTTTTGTATGGGCCTTTGATATGCCTCCCAAGGGTCAGGAACTTAAAATATCTTGTAAGACCAATAACATCTTTGTAAAAGTGAGTTGCATTTTGTGTTAGTTAAAATTTGTGCTAACTTGGTTTGGTTGAAGATAATCTAGAAAGAATGTTAACAATGCGATAGGTTTGCATTCACAATCAATGCCTTTTCTCCTTACAGTACTCGTATTTGGAACTACACTTAAAAAGATCAATGCAGCTTTAACTTTAGGGATTTTGTGTGATGAGAAACACTTACGAGTGAAAGTGTTGCTAGGAAACCAGTGGGAAAGGCAATCTATGCAGCATCACATTGTGGTTTGGTAGCAGAGCAGGTTGGGATGAAGATATTTATGACTGAGGGTGTCAATGACCATCTTACTGGAGCATTATGAGATTTGTGCCATAATACAGAAGGCTTCTTGCTAGTGGAGTTGATATGGTTGTAAGACTTATCTCGTCTGATAGTGTGGTTTCTCAGTTGAATGCTTTGTCTCAATTGGTAGTTTGAAGTTTGCTTCTGACACTAGTTGTACCGAGATTCTTGATTTTAGTGCTATTCAACACCTTCTGAAACTTGTAGATCTTGAAAATTTTATCTTGGTCCATGCAGAGGCAGCCAGTGCATGATGGACTGTACTTTCATCTAAACTAAAAAGTGGAAGAAAATCTATGATAGATGCTAGTGTCATTCCATTTTAATTAATGCAGTTGTTGCCCTTGACAAAAAGAGTTTATGCAAGGGTAGCCTGTTTAAACCCTGTAAGAGAAAGCAATGAATGCTTTAGCTAGTATTTCAGGTGGAATGTCTGCTATAGTGCTAATCCATGGAGAAAACATTGAGACAATTTTTGTCTGACAGTCAGTGGTTGACATTCTTGCTGCAAGATCACTTGATATGTTGAAAATAGAGAGGCTGTTAGTCAAACAAATTATACTATGCATATCTTGGTTGGTGCTGAAGCCTGAAATAGAAGTGGTAGCTAGCTTGTACAGAAGTTCTTATTTCTTTGTTGGTTTGATTATTACAGATGCAAATAAATTGCCAGTTGGATTAGCAACTATGGTGGGTTGTGAGGTGAAAGATGATCTAATACACTTATTAAGAAGGCTATGTTGTCCCGATTCAGATCTTTGCCATTTACCAGGGGAGTGTTGGTGTCTGTTTTATTATCTACCAAACATTAGAATAAAATATCCAAAGACACTCTATATCCTCTCTTGAAAAATCATTGCTTATGCTAATATAATATGGTGATTCCAAGGTTTCTTTTGTCAGGCCTTGACATGCGGATAAGCTCAATGGGCATTGTGATATGCTGGTAATACACAAAGGGACTTACACTTGGCATGTTCAATTCACAATGGAGGTTTAGACAATGAAGCTCTATCATCTGGGACTTGGATCATGGACTTCAAGAAAACTGAAAAGGAGATAAGGGTTCATAAAATTCTAACCTATTCCTAAGAATTCAAGAGACGACATTGACTAGGTGACTTCAATAACAACACTTTGCTTCGCCACGCTTTGGACAACTACACAAAGTGAGTGCGATCTTCAAGGGATGTGCTTATGATTTTCATACTTATGAATAATACCAATAGTTGAACAATATTACTCAAAGTAGAAGTTAAACCTCCACAAAATAAGCTCAGACCGACTTTACACAATGAACAAAAATCATCTGTTCATCAAAAGTATGAGTGGAAATTCAGCATAAATCAGTGCTTATCAATCCTTGCATTCTTCTAACATACATGAAATGAAATCTAAACCATGATGAGGGATAATAACCATGCAAATTCCAAAATAAAAGAGGTAATCACCATCAATTCGAACAATGTATTACTTATTACTTTGGCAATCATATGCAACAATTACTTATCTCAACATGTTTTGCAACATGCTCCCATAATTTACAAATGAGAGGTTGAGCTCAATTTATAGGCTCCCCAATTACAATTCAATGGCTAGGATTGATTTTCAATCAATGGTCTAGATTACAAAATAAACCCTAATTAGGGTTTGTTACAACTGACTACCCTTCGACCAATGAGAAAATTACATTTGAGGACACTTGTCCTTCTTGCTAAATATAGACCAATAATAAAATAGAAGGTTGTTGCATTGTGAAGTGTGCCTTCTAAAGGATTCTAGATAAGTTAGGTTCGTTAAACCTGGACATGTTGACTTGGAACAATCTAACTATTGAATGTCCTCCCTGTATTCTCCAATTTGTGAAAAATTGCTTGTCTGGAAATTTGTTTGGAATAGTCTTCTTGCCACTATCTGATCTTGATTGGGAGTTTGTCTTTGACTCTTCAAGAGATGAAATCCTTCAAGAAGTCTGGAATTTCTTTCTATATTTGGCCAAGCCTGAAGACTTTCTTTCTTGATTCTTGGAAACCCTTGTGCCTATGCCACAATGGAGGAAATTAGAACTTTTCTGTGAAGTATCCATACTTAGCCAAATTTTGGCTAGTCAATTTTATTTTGTGGCACCTTTATGTGGATCCTTCAACACCTAGCCAAGATTTTGACCATTTCTATGCTCAGACACACTTTGCTTGTGGATTTGCTTTTAGTTCTGGATCTGGCTTGTGCTGAGTAGAACAAACTCCGCCCTTTGACAAGGATTTTATTCATCTTCTCCTTACTTTCCCTCTTTATTCTTCTTCTTTCTTCCCGTTTCTCTTCCAGCACTTAGGCAAAATTTAATTCTTTTGGTTGTGGAAAATTCCATACTTAGCCATTTTTTATGTGTCAAACTTTTATTTTTCAACCTGTTCGTTTGTTTGACCCTTGATTTCATGTGCTTCTTTGTCAAATTTGTTTTTCCCAACCATTTTTGTGTCTTCAGCATGACAAGTCGATTGTCTTGCTTAGGCATCTTCACATATTCCATTTATGTCTAGTCAACTTGGAATGTTTATATCTTTCCTTCTTGGCAAACTTTGTGTAATTCACCTTACCAACTTGTATTTCCTTCTAACCTTGTCCAAATATCTCTTTGCTTTTCTCTTTCAACCTTGTCTTCATGGTGGACTTGGAGTCTTTTATGCCAAGTCGGACTTGGCCAATGTTTTGCCAACTTCAACTTGCCTAAGTTGGACTTTGTCATCTTTTAATTCTTTTTTGCCAAAACCTTTTTCTTTTCTTCTTGGGTCGACTTGGAGGAAGCCTTGCCATATCTCTTTCTCCTAACCATGTCTTTTTCTTTGACGGACTTGGAAGATGTTTGGTCATGTGCTCATGCTTTATTTGTTTTTCCAATGTTTGCTTTCTTTTGTGCCGAACTTTGAAGTGCTTTATCCATCCTAACCCATGGGTGGAGTTTACTTGACCTTAGGATTTTCCCCTTGACTGCAGGTTGGAGTTTGATGTTCATTTGCCAACCTTTTTGTTCATGGGCGGGGTTTGAAGAAGCTTAGACATTGTCTTCTTATGCTTGGCGGACTTTGAAAGGCTCTTGCCAACTTTGCTTGCTTTATCCTTTGCCACTTTGGCGTACTTGGACAATCTCTTTCCAAACTTGCCTTGCTTTTGGAGGGAAGACTTGGACAGCCATATGCTAAGTTTGGGCGGGGTTCAAGAGTCTCATGCTTGTTGGTTGAAAATTTTGTATACTTGGGGAAATATACAAAATTGTGGTTTCAACCACAACGTGTGAGTAAAAACTCTCCTAATTAAGGGAAGGCTCCCCCTATCTAACTACAACTTTGAAAATAAAATAGGATGGGACAGCAATCTTTCTTCTTCTTTCAAGAAAGACAATATCCTTTTCTCTTCATAGAAAAGGATAGCGATTGAATATAAACAATAGTAACCACTTTCAAATGAAATGAGAGAAAGGAAATGAAGTTTCCTGAAAGCGCAAAGACTTCCGTCGCTTCCTTCGGGACGGGATGACAATATCAAGCTCAAAGACTGGATTATGTGAAGTCCTATCTACCCTTTTCTACACTAATGCTATAAAGAACAAGTTATGACAGCTCAAAGGCTGAAAAATACTATTCTTTTCTACTTTAAACAATGGGAAGTAGTGTAAGCGCAAAGACTTACAACTATTTCTCACAGAATCTATTCCTAAATTCTCTTAAGAACAAGTGAAAGTACAAAGACTTGCAGCTTCTCTCAACAAAATATTTATTTTAATCTATATTAAACTCAACTACTTGCAGCACAAAGACTGCAAATCAGATGTGATTAAGCTCTTTAGAAACACTTGCAAGAAAGATATAATAGAACACTGACTCAAGAATGTAGCACAAAGACTCAAAGCTTGAGCAATTTCCTTCTATTCCTTTCAATTCTTGGATTTACACATGAAAGCTCAAAGACTTCTTTGCTGTAAATTTGGCAGAGTTTTTGCTTGCTTTTCCAAAAGATAAAAATTACAATAGACCCCTCAAGTATTTATAGAAGAGGAGCCTTGAGAAAAAGGTGGCAGGATCCTAACTAACTTGAGAGATTCTCTCAACCACCAAGACTCATTCAATAACTAACTAAGACTTAATAACTAACTAAGACTTATTCCAACTACAGTCCTAATTGGACACAACTTGTAGTTGCTTTACATGTAATTACAAAAGTGCAAGTAATGTGTAACTTACATTTTACAAAGATATTTTTACATGTAACTTGTCAAAGCGAAATTACAACTAAAGATTACAAAAACAGGAAAATACAACTAAGTGTTGAAAAACACTTAAGTTGCATTACGTGAAGACACGAATTCTCTAAACTTCTGGATGCTCATTTGTAGTTCCTCGGAATTCGGTTCATGGGTGTTCTTGGCAACAACCATGGTCTTCACAATAGTGTCGTGACACCGGAGGAGCGCAGAGTTATTTTTATCCAGGATAGACTGGATTTCGTGCAAAAAGGCTTGGTGTTTCATTAATGTCTGAATTGAAGTGGCCGTGAATTGTTCGCTCCTCCATTCATTATGAATCCTCATCTGTAAATCAACAAGAATTTTTTCTTCAGGAATGAGCTCTCCATCCTGATTTACTATGTTGCAAGAGGCCTTTTCACAATGTGAGAAAATATCTTGGAAAACTTCACCTCGGAATCTCTTTGCATCACCGATCTCCTCAATGAGGGATTTAAGAACAAGGGCCTTGTTTTCCAGGAGTTCTTCAAATTCCAAGTACATGATCCTAGAAGATATGATGGCATGCTTCTGCAAAACACTCAGCTGTTGTTGGGGCATGGTACGCCAGATTGTCAAACTTTCTTCAACACTTTCCAGATTTCTTTTTGAAAGTATTAGAAGTCTGATCCAATTTCTCCTCGATGGTCTCTAACTTAGACATCATCTGAAAAATGTCTTTCATTACTGTTGACGTGTCTAGAATCGCATTGCTGCAAACTCCATACGGCCAACACAGAATAGAATAACCAACTGAGTATCCTATCCTCTCTTGAGATAAGGAAATCCCTAGTGCTGTTTTTTACGTTTGATCAAAGGGGATAACCTCAAGGTTTCGTTTGTCAGGTCTTGACTGTGGGATTTCTCAGTGGTTTGATGTGTTTATGCTGGAAACACAAGGGGGACTTACGGTGAGATAGGCGATTTATAGATAAGTTCCCTGGAATCTTTATGATCTTTCTTATCAAATGATTTCAGTTGACTTGATACTGCTTTCAATGGGACTGCGGATTCTCTTGATAAAAAAGGGGGAAAAAGGAGGGAAGGATAGGGAGAGAGAGATAAATGAAATGTAAATTCTAATTAAGATAGCAGATTCATTAAGCAGACAGACACCTCCAAATAACTAGACTAAGCATCACCAGCTACTTAAGCACAATGTTCGCATAAATCTAATGCAATCTTCAAAGGAAAATAAGATTTTCATGTTATCAACTACAACATTAGAACTTTTACATTCATAGTGAGTATTCAATAACCGAACTAAGCATGAAAGGTTCAGATTAACCATGCAGAGAGAAAGGCAATCAGCCATTCCCCAATGGTGTGAACTGCGAGGATTCTATCAGATGTTTGTTTGAAAATGCTATATAAAGGAAATAAACATAACTGAAAAATTTCTAAATTAGTGAAGAAGGAGACCATGCACTCACAAGGAAATTTGGAAACAGTCTTAACTTTGCATTAAATCCTGTAAATTTCGCCAGAGCTTTTGCAACAATCCAAGAACTTCTTACAAAATAAGGGAAACTAGCTCCCGTTAAATAGGCTCCAAAATTGGATGAATGACCCATATCTAATCTAAACAAGTGGCCCAGATTCATCCATAAAACATGGCTGCCCATACCCATGAATGGGAGGCAAATATCAACAACCACCCCAAAATGAGTAATAACTACCCAAAAAGGATAATTAAAACTTATCCAAAAATATCCAAAAAGGTGCATTTATAAAGTTTTACATCTTAGTTGACTTGAAAGTCAAATATGACCCTTTTGGCCAAAAGTGTACTTTTCAAAATTTAAAAAGGAAAAAAGTACATTTTTAGGAAAACACTTTTTCTTTTCCAGTTTCAAATCCTTTTATCAAAAATTGACTTTCTTCATGCAAATATTCCCGCTAGAGATCTCGACCTGCTGCACGCTCCTCACGAACATACTCCTGGAACCTGATACATAATTTGAAAAGAAGACTGAATGGAGGCATAGGAGGATGGCGAATTTTATATTGCATGCCTTAGAGGTATTGGTCTACCTGCTTTAGACCATCTTGCCAACTGGAACGATTACGCTCAAAGCACAACATGTCCGAGTGGAATTGACCGGCGAAGCCTAGGTCCTTAGTGGAATAAGTGATCTTATTTGTTCCCAATCTTTCCTCCCAATCTGGCGGTATCACTTCATCGGATTGGTCATTTACCCATCCCGAAACCATTGATCGAAGGATTATCTTGCCAAGTTCCTGCATGGTTTTCAGAATTACCTCGCATGCATTGTGTTCTCTATCGATGATTTCCTTCGCATCATTCTTCATGTTGATAGTCCAGTACCATTCCTTAAGAGTGCTGATGTTATGAGGATCTAAGATGGTGAGTAATGTAGGAATCTATGCATGGGTCCAGAAAAGAGCGTTCATGAGGGGAAGAGTAGTGGCAGCCACTTCCTGGATGTGGAGGGATTCCCTCTTTACCTCTAATAACTTAACCAAAGTGGTTTCTCGGTGGCGAGCCATTTCCTTCACTTCCTTAAGGATTCATTCTCCTCTTCTTCTGATGCCTTGTATCCATTCCTTGACGGCCCTTGCGGTGTCCCGTACTCCTTCAAATTCTGTTGTGGTCCTCTGTGCCAATGTTGTCGGGGGAATGTGGGATTCGGAGGCATTGTGTAATGGTCTTAGGAGTTGATCGATGAACCCTTCGGCCTGTTCAGCACGGGCCCGATACATATCCTTCTCAGCTGTTATCTCTTCAAGTTGCCTGAGTATGTTCTGCACTGAATCCTTGAATTCTTCTTTTTCTTGCTCCTCAGTGGCTCGTCCAATGGGGACAGTCGTGATGCTATAATCTGCCAGTGTGATCTGATCTGCTGGCTTGTCTACAGGCAGGGTGGCAATGTGGAGAGTACGGTTCCTTTGCTCATCTTTAGTCATTCTGGAATATGCCTTGGGCTTTTTCTTCCCCTTAGCTTTAGCTTGGTCTATGCGCGAGAAGATGTCCTCCAGATTAGGTGATTTGGTGGCGGCCTTGTGCTGGGCTCTGGCAATTAACCATTCTTGAGGCATTGTTTGGGCTGATGATATGGTTAAGTTTGCATTCTGTTCTTTGAGGTTTTCAGCCAACTCATCACAGATTTGCAGCTGTTCTGTTACCTGAGGGGTGGGGGAGGTGCCAAGTTCCTTACTTGCAGCTGAACTTTCTCCCATTTCACTGAACAGTTGTTTGGCGCCTTCGTGTGATGGTTGCTCTTCAGTCCTTTCGAGCTCGCGGGTCTCCTCTGTCCTTTGCTCTCCTTCAACGATAGAGTCATCTTTGGTTGTATTATGGAGCAGCAACTCATGGCGACTTTGTTGGGTGGGTTCATGCACTTCGATCCCTTGAATGGATGGAATCTCTCCTTCCTCTATTTGGTTACCCGATTGGGTTGCTTCAATGGCCCTTAGCTCAGCTTCTAACATGTCGGGTGCGGGAGGATCATTAGTTCCAAACGTATCAATGTCACTTTGAGAAGGTAGAGCAGGTATATAATCTAATTCCACTACATTGTCGGACGAACTGGGGTCCTTTGACGATGAAGTGACCTCTGGTCTCCTTATAGGAATCTTTTCCCTTCTTGTTCTCTTGGACGTCCGAGTTCCTCTGCAAGCCTTAGCCTTCTTTCTCTTCTCAGGTTTCTCAATTTCTTCTCTGGGTGCACTGGACGTTCCTTCATCTTCAGAAGACTGAGAATTGAGGCTGCCCATTAGGTGGTAAGTGAACTGGACTCCCTCATGAATTAGCCTCTCAATCTGCTGATGTAACCATTGGTCTGTGTATCTTGTTGGGGCTGCCATGACTGCCTCAAAATCAGTGATCGGGTCCTGGGACCAATCAACACCTGGCAAAAGATGCCTTACTGCCTCAAATTCTCGGACTTCGAGGCAATTCCCTGAATCTGTAAGTTGATCTGGGACCCGACGATATTCAAAGAGCCGCATTTGCTGCACACTCAGCCTAGAATATTCACGTCTCCGGACTTCGTAGTCATTAGAGCAATTTTTCCAATAGTCTTCAACTGATTCCTTTGCTCTGTACCGCCTGCCATAGGCTCTCTTTGCCAGATTATCGTGATCGAAATATTTTCTCGGAAAATGGTCTTGTAGGCCATAAGAGGCTAGTTCTGCGAGAGATTCCTCTGCTAGGGTGGGGGTATTCAGATGGACGTCCTGGTTGCCTATGATCATGGGGAATGCGAATCTAGCCTGCTTGCTATCTTTGAGTAAGATGCCGGCCGGATGTGACTGCCTTGCGACCTCCATAAGAACTACTTTGTCCGTTGGGTACCGTGGAAGTCGGAGAGGGGCACCATCAAAGCTCGCTATTCGGATATAGGAGAACCTGGATGAACCAGGCCCCATATCTCTGTACTAGAATAGTAGCCTGCTCTGAGAGCCTTATGTGTAATCCTCCCTGCATTAGCCTGACCAGGCGCATTGTGAAGGCATCATTGACACGCTCATATTGGCCAACTGCATAAGCTGGGCTGCTCTTTTCCCTCTGAGCAATATCTTGGTAATGCAGCTGTGGGTAACAATCATAGACCTTTACCTGACCAGGCCCATTCCTGATTTCACCTTTCATTATCAAACCTGGCAGCAGTTGGTTCTTGGTGAACATGTAGACCAAATAAGAGGTCATAGTGAAGTATTTCTTTGTTTCAAGCTCTATCAGCTGAGTGTGGATGTTGACGCTTATGATCTGGGCCTAGTCAAACTTAGACTTCCCAGCGAAGACTTGCTCTGTGAAATAAAACATCCACTCTTCAAAGTAGTTGGATTTAGGAAGTCCCATAACTCGGCTGAGTAATGTGACCATATCCCCATGCTCATTATGAAAATCACTTTTGGGGGTCTTTTTCACAATCCTAGCGCTTGGAAGCCTTCTCTCCTTGTACCACTCTTCGTTGATCAGTGCTCTGCATCAGGCCGGATTCATATCATATGCCCACTGTGCTTCACCTATAGTTGTGGCCATGGGATTGTTTGGGAAGGGAATGTCGAATGCATCGCCAATGGCCTCAGGAGTGAAGTTGGTGAGAGTCATATTCTCGAGGAGCACCAATCTGGAATTTGGCTGATAATGCCGGGCAAATGCTCATTATGAAAATCACTTTTGGGGGTCTTTTTCACAATCCTGGCGCTCGGAAGCCTTCTCTCCTTGTACCACTCTTTGTTGATCAGTGCTTTGTATTGGGCCGGATTCATATCATATGCCCCTTGTGCTTCATCTATAGTCGTGGACGTGGGATTGTTTGGGAAGGGAATGTCGAATGCATCGCCAATGGCCTCAGGAGTGAAGTTGGTGAGAGTCATATTCTCGAGGAGCACCAATCTGGAATTTGGCTGATAATGCCGGGCAGCCTCTACTACTAACTCATAGTTCTGTACTGTTGGAGGAAATCCCGCCGCCTGGGCGATGCCACTTTCCACCATCTGTCTAGGCTTGCCATATGCGTTAGGGGAGAAGACCCGATTCCTGAAGTCCTGGATGTCGATATGGCCTAGGTCGGTATCACCGATATTGTCCCAAACGCTCTGAACTTTTGACTCCCTCAATCCTCCTCTTTGATACTGATACTTCATCCTTTCAACTTTGCGTGGGATATCTGATTTGGGTGCTCGCGATGTCTCGGTTGCAGCGGGCGTCTTTGATGATTCTATCGCCGATTTAGGCATTTATCCTGCACAGCCGGACGCAGATTACAAGGTGATACAAAAGAAGTAAGGCGGGTTAGATAGAAAATACTCCAGCATTCAAGGATTAATTCAAAATTTAGACTGGAAACGGAGCGACATTGCTAGCTGAGAGCTCGATTGATTTAAACCAAAGTATTCATGAAGCTTTTGATCGCGAATTTATACTTAACACTTTCTGGATTAATTCTCAACAGGGACAAAGCTCGAAAAATTCTCCTAAGTTTGAAAATGCAATTTTTGGTTAAATCTTAGGAGCAGATTCTAGTTTTGATTGCTTTGCACAATGTTTTACAAGCGGAAAAAGATGCGAATTTCGAAAATTTAAGCATTTTAATCAGATTTCGCACACACATCTATTTGATTTATAAGCATTTCAGATGATCAAGAGAGGCAAAGCGTACTTACCTGATGAGAGTGGATGGCGAGAAATTGCCCGACTTGCTGCGCAAAGACGAATGGATAGCTCTGCAAATTTTAGAATTTCAACGGTTTATCCTTTAATTCAAATTTTTGTGGTTTGGATTGGAAAAGAATTTGTCATTTTAGACTAAGCGATTTTTACCTTGGGCAATTGGTAATCTGAACTTGAATGATTGGAATGGTTTGTGTCAGCGTTTTACCTTGAATGCAATTTATACTCGCTGGCTCCGCTTTCAAAATCGAACGTGATCCTTCCTTACGCTAAATTCGGCAGTATGGAGGGGTTTTACAAATTCGAATTCCTTACTTGCCCTACGTGTTGCAGTTTTGAGGTTTTATGGCGAATTTCGGAGCTATGGCGTTGTTTTGCAAACTTAAACTGCGTTTCCTAAACCCTAAGGGCGAACTTCGGACCATTGCTTTCTCAGATCCTTTAACGTTTTTGTCATTTAGATAAACTTCGGACCATTGGGCACCCTTTGCAAGCTATACGAACTTCGGATCCTAAGGCGTCCTTCGTGATTTTCGCGTCTTTGGCAAAATTTCGGAGCATTCATGAACTTCGGACCATAAGAGCCTTTTGGAATTTCGCGATTTTGAAAGAACTTTGGAGTTTTCGCGATTTTCGCCAACTTTGGAGTTTTCGGACCTTAAACACCTTTTGGCGAATTTACCCAGATTTCGGACCATAAGTGCCTTTTGGAATTTTGCGATTTTGAAAGAACTTCGGAGTTTTCGCGATTTTCGCCAACTTTGGAGTTTTCAGACCTTAAACGCCTTTTGGCGAATTTACCCAGATTTTGGACCATAAGGCATATTTTGCAATTTTATCATATTTTCGAATTTCGGCCCCAGGGTCCGAAATTAGGTGACTTAAGTGAAATTCGGACCTCTGGGGGTTTTTTGCAACTTTTAAAGGCATTTTCGGACCTTTGGGCGGTTTTGGGAATTTTTTTGAAAATTTGAAATTTTACCCCAGGGTCCGAAATTCGGCCCCCTGGGCGATTTTGGCAATCTTTTAACCTTGTGAAGTTTTAAAATTTTGGCCTTTGGGTCCGAAATTCGGCCCATAAGGCAATTTTGGCAACTTAAGTGAAACTTCGGACCTTGGACCAGTTTTCGCTAGATTCTACAAATTTTGGATTTTGGAAGTTTTGGAATTTTAAGGCATTTTCGGACCCTTGGCCCATTTTGGCGATCTTAACAAATTTTGAAATTTCTCTCAATTTGGCCTGAAAGTCCAAAACTTTATTCCTAGAGCGATTTTGGCGATTTTAACTTTCTCCTCGAGAAGCGTGAGCTTGGGCAAGTTTGTCAACCTTGGCATTTTGGCTAGGAAAGTCGCTCCTTCATCGGCAGGCAAAAATCATCCTTCATTCAAATCCCACAAACATCGCAAAGACAAACCTTATGCAATCTATCTCATCGCTCTTGTGTGAAAAACAACAACTTTGGGTCCTCGTGCGACCTTTAGATGCATTGCTCTTTGCTTGGCGGGCTTCGCCAATCTTTATCACCTTATGCCTATCCAAGGCGATTTCACAATTTTGAACAAACTCTTGGCATTCGTGCCCGAGGGCTTAGACTAGCCTGATGGAATTATCGGCTCTTTCCTTTGACATCATCACTTCACGGACCAGTCGCGGACTCGCTCAAAACGACGCGAGATGCTCTGCGCGAAACTCAATAGGGCGAAGATGAAAGGCTCAAAAACAGGAAGGGGGACCCTGTCGGCGACAGGGAGCGTATGCAATGCACAACAATTACTTGCGCACATAGATCATGAAGCTGATCAACCCAGGAATCCAGTGCTTGTACCTTCTGAGCAGCCCTTTCCACTCCACGAATTGATTCTTGGGAACCAGAAGAACCTATGGAGTTACTTCCTTCCGCAGCAGGTTTTGTAATTTTGTAAACGGCTGCCATAAGTTGTCGGTTTTCATCTTCTAGCTTGTTTTTCTTTGCTAGAAGTTCATCACACCTTTGCACCAACGAAGCAACAAAAAACTGAGCATCATGTTAAATGACCTCATGTGTTTGTTTGCCCAACTCTATCCTTGTAACCTTATAATCAGCAGCTGACATTTTTTCAAGTGGCTTATCTGCAATAGGTTCCACAATTTCAGCTACCTTCATCTTGTTGCTGTCAACAGTTACTCTGGAGATAGTCTTGGCCTTCTTAGCAAATTTCGATCTGGACTGTTTCAGTTGCTGATAGTCGAAAACATCAGGTGAGATTTGTTGCTTCTTCCTTTTTGGGGTAAAAGAACTAAGCCATGGAGGCAAAGTCATCAACTTCCTTTCAGTAGCAGCTGTAGGCAAAGGAGAAGCAGTTTCTGTTTGAATTATCGTGGTCATCCTGGGAGGAATATTTGTTTGGACAGTGACCATGTTCTGCTCAATTACCAACGGGCATGAAGATTGCCTCATGAATTCTTCAAAACCAGAAGTGGAAGTATCAATTTCTGATAGCTGGATGCAAGTAGGAATATCCTTAGGAACTTCCAGCACACTTTTTTGTTGGTGACCAGGAGATGGCTCATATGTTGAAATGGGAATAGCATTCTAAGGAGACTCATTCAAAAGCAAATCAGGAGGAGAAAGAGGCCTCTCAATGGAAACTGGGGGAATGGTCTCATGAGGCGAGTCTGAAACTGGAGACTTAGGAGCATCATCAGATTGCTGCCCCTCTTTTGGATTATCCAGATCGATCACTTGAACATGGAATCGTGATTTTTCCTTCCCACGAACTGTCGTCTCCTCAAGAGGAAGCACTACTGCACGACTGACTTGCAACTTGATCCTTGTTCCCAAAGATGATGCACCCTCCTTGTTGTCAACCTGAATCTCAGACTTACGTCCAAGAGGCCCTGTAGAATCATCTTCTTTTCCAACCTTGATTTTTATGAGTCTAACAACATTATTTTTCAACCATGCGTTAGTGTTAGCCAAGATAGGCCGAAATCCCTCAAGGATGGATATGCACTCTTTGTGACCATTGGATCAAAGGAAGTGGAGCTTCCTCAACCCTCCGAGAAATGCATTCAGGATCAAGTATGTGCCCATCATCAATCATCCCTTGTGGGATATCCACCAAGTTCAAATCAACAATTTGCGCAACAGTGAGCCTGCAGTAATCCATCTTCAGAACTTCGGCTTCTATGCGGAGATCTACCCAATGTCCTCAATGCGATGCACGTGTACAAAGGATTTCTTGATCTTCTCCTTCATACCCCTGTAATCAAAATCAGCTCTAGGTTTAAACCTTTTGAGCTTGATTTCTTGCAGTTCGGTCTCCATGGCCTTAGCTTTCATAGATGTGATAAGGGAATACCGACCAATTTTCAATGGGTTTGTGGTAGAGATACCCATTCCAACCTTGTGTCTAGCAGACTGAAAAGTGTGTACAGCCATGATCTGTCTTCCCAACTCCATAAGAATGATCCTGTCAGTCGGGTATCTAGGAAGCATATATGGCTGACCACTATAGCATCCGATCCTCATATAGGTGAAGGTGGGAAACTGCAGAAACAAACATCCATACTTGCACACCCTTGCCCATGCCTCGTCTGATACTCTCTTGTTCCTGAGATTTCTGTCAAACTGACACATGAAATATCCAAAGAATGCATCTTGGACTCTTCTGAAATGCAGTCTGCTAGGTCTCAATGGCAACTGGTCATAATATTCCCAGATTGGTATGAGTGAGTGATCACCCTTGGTAGAAAGACCTCGAAAGTGTCTAAGTGATGCTGCCAAATATACCAGATATGAATTCATGAAGAAGGTCATGGTGGTAGGGACTGCTGCAAGTTGTTCGCACAAGGCATCGCTGATGAGCTCTCCCTATGAAATGTGATGAGATTGCCTTATGAACATGATGAATTGGTACATCCATGGCTCAAAGACATTGGAATGCTCAAGGCCCATCATCCTGCTGAGAAGGGTTATGGTGTCTCCAATCTCCCATTTGAAATCGCAGCGGTAAAATTTCGCCCACCTTGAGAAGGAGGCTCGTGGCTCTTGGATCCACCTGTTGATATGTCGCTTACAATCTCTTTCTCTCTTCACATAATACTCTGCTGCACTTTCTTTGGAGATTTCCATGTAAACAGGTGCAAGAGATATTCTGAAGACCTTCTCGATCGTATCTGCATCAAGACGGATTATAGCTTCGCCATCATCATTTTTGATGACTTTTGTCTCTTTGTCGAAATGATGGGCGCAGGCAAGAATAAATTCAGGTTCTAGAGCAGCCACCGGGAAAGAAGATGCATGGTGGATATGGCTGTCCAACAACCGCTGCATGTTATTATCTTGTGGATCTTCCGCCCTATTAACAAATTCTGACATATCCACGTGCCCTATTTCCGTGTCTCTGATGCGATTCAAAGGAGAAGAAACTTGGGAATGTGCAACTTCGTTCTGATATTTGTCATATTTGTATTTCATCTTCTTTGAAACTGGAGATGCCGACAAATTTGACATTGATTGTGAACCTGAAATACTGTGATGAAGACTTAAAAGAGTTAAGGCAACATCATAGTCAACTGCAAATATCATTCTTCCTTCTTCAAAAGGGAAAAACTTCGATTCTTGAACTTCACGATTTTGTGAGAGGAAGAGGGGAAATATATGGGAAAATCTTGATTTTGACCAATTTCGGATCTTGGAGAAATTTTCGCGAGTATACAAGTGGGAAAGAACATACATGCAATCGGGGTTTTAAAATCCGAATGCAAGTACACTTGCAAAATTGCGAATGGAGAAATGGATGGAAAATGAGATTTTGACTTGCGGAAAATAATGGAAATGAAAAGTACGGATATGGGAAACATGAATGGATAGAAATGGGAAAATCCGGGAATGTCATTTTCACGAAAACAGGAAGAACTTTCCAACTTGTAATCCGGTTTTCAAAACCCGAAATTGCAAGGGAGGGGTATTTCACATTTTTTCAACTTGGAATTTTAACCAAAAATGGTTAAATTCCTTAACCGTATGGGAAGAACAAGAATTTCCAGCCAACTTGTAATCGGGATTAAAAATCCCGAATACAAGTAAAGAGAGAATTTAGGGAAGAACAATGCAATTCAAAAATTGCATACCAAGGGGAAGATCTCTCTCACAAAAACCGATTTTTTGGGGGAAGAACAACAATTTCCAAAAAATGCAACTAAGAAGGAAAAACAAGAAAATAATAAAAAGAAGGAAAGAAAGGAAAGAGAACATACCTTTCTTCAAACTGAAAATGCTTCTTCAAGAAATGCAATCAAACTTGGAATGAAGAAGAATATCCAATAAATAGAAACAAACCGCAATCTCCAAACCCTTGCCACGTTTTTGAAAAAAAAGCCTTATATGGAAAAACGTGGCAGCAAATGAGTGTTAAATGGCATGGAAAAAGGTTGAATCCTCCTTAACCCTCAACGCCTTGGCATGAAAGGCAAAAACGAACTAGGAGACTACATTTTCGTAGAGATTTGGTCCCCCAAAATGTGGCATTTTGGAAACACGTGGTTGCTGATTTAGAGCAAAAAACTAGTAAATGCAAACCCCAAATGGCGTGACAAGTGGTTTCAAATACATAGGAATAGGGTAGAAACCAAAACGCCTCTCCTTCCTTGAAGATCTCCACAAAAATCGATTGAAAACTTCAACAAATTCGCTTCCAACTGAAAATCGGGTTTTTTGGGAGATATGACAAGTTCGAATTTGCATATATGTGAAAATCGGGTTTCTTAGAGACAAAGACAAGTTTTAATTTCACTTTTTCCTCATATTTAGTCAAAATTGGGATTTTTAAGCCAAATAGCAAGTTTTATTTTTCACTTTTTCACTTACAAAGCCAAATCGGGTTTTTTGGAACAAACTGCAAGTTTAAAAATTGTTAAAAATGCACTTTATGTGTAAAATTGGGTTTTTGGGAGAGAGATGCAAGTTTTAATTACTTGTAAAAGGGAAATAAAATCCCTACAACAAGTTAGAATTGCTTGCACACATGTAATGGGTGTTTAAAATCCCCATTACATGTAAAAACCTTTAAAGTAGGGGTTTTTGGAGAGAACTACAAGTTTACTTGTAATTTAACCAAAAAATCCCTATTTTAACTAAAAAGACCAAAAAACAATAAAAATAATAAAAACAATAAAAGGGAAACTTAAAATAAATTACAAGTAACATCTTTTAATAAAAGTGCACATTTAATAAGCCAAAAATTCCCCTACAAAGACCAAAACAATAAATATCATTAAAACTTGCAGTTTGAAGAAAATTCTCCACTTGCAGTCGGGATTTTAAAACCCGAAATTGAAGGAAAGACATAGCAAATGAACCCAAAATTCGACAAAATTCGAAACGTAGTTAGAGGATGGGTTGAGGATTAAGCCAGTCCAAGGATTAGTAGAAATTTTGCCTCGAGAAGCATGCCGCAGAGTAAAATTTTTCATTTTTTCATAAAAATTTCATGTAATGGTCCTTTATTTTTGAAAACAAAAATGAGGACAACAATGCCAACCTTGATGTGTTTGATCATGGGCGGACTTCATGTGTTTGATGCCAAGGCGGGCTTGGCTAAGCATTGGACAATTATTTCCTTGGCGGACTTCACATGTGCCTTGACATGTTTTTTTGCTTAACGTCAAGTAGGAGTTTGTTTTACTCTTGCCATGTGTTTCTTAACTGAAGGTAGGAGTTTAGCAAGTGTCGAACAACTTGTTTGTGCAAGAGGCGGACTTTGAAGAGGCTTAGCCATCTTAGACAAGGCGAACCTTGGTGTGTCTTGGACATGCTTCCTCTTCATGCTGCCTTTGCCATCCTTCTTGGCCTTGGCGGACTTGGAAGTCTGTGTGCCATTCTTGAATGCGCTTAGGCTTTGACATGATTCCAAGCTGATCAAACCTTGTTCCCTTATCATGGGCGAATTTTAACTTGGACAGCCATGTGCCATCTTCAATGCTTCTAGACAAGGTGAACTTCAACCTTTGTCTGCTTATTAAGGACAAATTCGCCCTTATACCATGAATTTGGATCTTCCATGCTTCTAAACAAGGCGAACTTTAACCTTTGTCTGCCTTAACCTACAAAAACACATGAAAATTCCATATTATTTTCAGATTTTAATTCTGATTTTAAATCCTCTTTTCTGAAAATTTCACTTTCAGCCTGTCAAAAGGTTAAGTTCCTGCGAAAAAGCGGATGGAAAGTGAAGGATTTGGTCAAGAAATTGATAAAATTGAGAGAAATAAGACAGAAAAGTAAGAAAATTCACTTGGATTGAATCTTTGAATGACTGAAATTTACCTTCAACTCTGAAATTCTGTCTTAAAATCTAAAAAAAAAAGAACCTAATTTCTTGATTTTAACATTTAGAAGAATTTTATTTTGGAAAATTTCTCTTCAAAAATTCAAAATTCAAAAATTTTGAGGGAAAAATTCTTTTCAATTGCTCTCCAAATTCTCAACCTGAATAATGAATTGTGAAAGTGAATGGTTGAAAATATATAGAATTTAGGATTTTTAAACTTAGAAGTTTAATTTTTTGTTTTTTTTGTTTTTTTAAATTATTTTATTATTATTTTTTGTTTTTTTTTGTTTTCAGGTCTTTCCAAAATGGAAAGTTTATTTTCCTCTCACAATTTCATCCTTTGGCAAAAATGCAAAGAATCTTATAGAATTTTCCAAAATTCTTGAATTTTGTGAATTTTTTTTTTGAAAATTTTCAAGAATGGAATTTTCTCTTGAAAATATTTTTCTTTTTTAGTTTTGGAAAATAATTAAAATTTTTTATGTGACAAATTTATTTTCCAACTTGCTTTACACTTCCATGCCTTAGTTTATTTTTTATTTAATTTTTCTTCCAACATGGTCTAACCTCAAGTAGGAGTTTAACTAACTCTTGCCAAGAGTTAATTAACCATTGGTAGGAGTTTACCAAGTATCGGACATTTTTGCTTGATCATGAGGCGGACCTCGAAGACTGCCAGACGTCTTTGTGTGTGAATGAGCTTAACCTCTGGTAGGAGTTTGATTCACCACTGCCATGAGTTCGTTAACCTTTGGTAGGAGTTTACCAAGTGTTGGACATTTTCACTTGTACAACTTCCTTATGCCTTGGCGGACCTTGATCATGCTTGGACATCTTCCATGCTTGACATTCTTGGGTGGACTTGACTGATCATCTGTCATTTCACTTGTTTGACTCTGAGCCTTGGCGGACTTGACTGATCATCTGCCATTTTCATTTCTTCAACTTAGGTCAAATTTTTAATGTGTCATCTCACACTGTTACCTTCATATTTGATCAACAGTTCATCTAGAACGGAACCCTAATTAGGGTTTCCACTTTTCTTTTTGCACTTGGAGACCTAGTTTTTGAAATCTGAGAACATGGGCATTGATCATATGGCTGATCTTCTGGAACAAAACCCTAATTAGGGTTTGCATTTTGCTAATGGAGCGATGTGTGAAATAGGTCACAACAGGGAGGAGAGATGATTTAAAGTTTAATCTCTTTCCTTGACTTATCTATTGAGAAACAAGAACATTTTGTCGCGTTGCTTTCTATATTAAATGCAGTAGTTGATGAAATCAAGTGGGCAATTACAGCAGCAGCTGAAATATCTCCACTTGTCCAACTACTTGAAACTGTCTCTATAAATGTGAAAAAGGATGCTGCAATTATTCTTGGAAATTATTCTTTGAGAAACGCTACTTCCAAAGGACAGGAAATTATTGCCAATACACTCAAGCATCTTATTAGGGATGCAAGTTCTCCCACAGAAAACCAGATGTTCACTTTACTTTTGGGAAATCAGCCAAACTCAAGTCCATGATAACAGCTTTGAGTTGCCTAGTTTTAGTAGCATCTTATGAAGACCTAGTGCGTGAAGGATGTGCTACAAATGAAGGTCTCCAATCATTGGTTCAGTTGCTCAGTTTAAATGAAGAAGGTGAGAAACCATAGACATTTGTGGTGCAAGCCATTTATATTATTTTTAAAATGTCAAAAAACCATGATCTTTGAGTGTGAAAATCTCATTCTTGCAGTGTTTTTCTTATGTCATTTCTATGTTTCGTCAGTTTTTGACATGGATAGTGCCTATAAAAAATAGCATTTTTTCCACATCAGTTGTGTGGCATGAGTCTTTGGCATAAACTCAGCAAGTTCTTGGCGAGTACTTGGCCAAAAACTTAACAAGACTCATGGATGAATCACTTGAAAAATCAGTGAATGAGCATCAAAAACACTTGCTGATACAAAGAAGTGGTCAGTATTCAGCAACTGGCTTGAGTAGTAGCTAATTACTTAAACTATGGTAGATGATACTATTCCGTCACTGACGAAAAAGTGGGAGACTAATGTATAGTAGGTGCATTTGCCTGATTAATGACTCACATGCCAGTCGATGATGTGCTTGTTGAAACTATTGACAGTTGTGGCACTGTTGTTTCATGGATATACCTTTTAGCTTCTGCAGATTTAGAGGATGTAACATCATCAGATGCTTTAGAAGCACTCACCTTATTGGCTAGAGAAAAACATGGAACTCATAGCTTTTCTCGATGGGCAATAGTTGTTGAATCACCTTACAGTTTCGAACCATTGGTGAAATGCTTGACAGTATGGGCTTCCACTGGTTCAAGAAAAGGCATTCGAAGTTATTTCAAGATTATGTAGAGTCCAGTTTGTAGTTCTTATTGTAGCTTTGAAGTTAAAGTTGCAGGCACCACTCTTCTTATTTCTAGTGCTAAAACTCACAGGCAGAGAACTTTGACTACACTGAAGGAATCTGGATTTTTTATTCAACTTATTTGTGCTCTTTTGGATATACTGGAATGAGCAATAGAATTAATGATTGAAGGATTGATAGAATTAACAATGGGTATGGAAGACAAGATGGATATCTTGAAGAACAAGATAAATTCTTAGTGCATGATTGAGCATTCGTTTTCTTAGGAACGGACAGTAATTTCTAGTGCTAAAACACACAAGCAGAGAACATTGACTACACTGAAGGAATCTGGATTTTTTATTTAACTTATTTGTGCTCTTTTGGATATGCTGGAATGAGCAATAGAATTAATGATTGAAGGATTGATAGAATTAACAATGTGTATGGAAGACAAGGTGGACATCTTGAAGAAAGAGAGACATTCTCAGTGCATGATTGGGCATTTGTTTTCTTAGGAACAGATTCCCTATGGGCTATCAATAATTTCTTCTTCTTGTGGTGAAACCAAAGCTGCCATTATGGAAGCAGGTGCAGTTGAAATCTTAACTGAACAGCTTACAATTTTTTCTCCAAATGCATTATGAGTATGACTTCTGCTTCTGCCAAACTTCTTTTCTTTCATTAGTGATTTACTAGTCTGTTGTGTCTTGATGTTTCTTTGTGCTTGTTTTGCGTTCCTGCAATGCATGCTTTGTGTGCATGTTTAATACTCTTTGGTTGAGGTTGTTCTTATTGTATTGTTGTTCAGGTGTTCTTTCTTTTCTCTTCCATGTTAAGTTGACATGTATTTTGCATTGTTGAATTTTTATTTTCTTGTTTGTACTTTATATATATGTCTTTAATCTGAATTTTTATTATAAGAGTTATTCCAGATTAATGTCATTTACATTCTATTAAACTTTAGATTTTCTATGCACTGGAAGAGTTGTTAATGGATTATATTGTTCTGGTTTATGATATAGAATTAAGAATATTTTTTGATTTTAGTTTCAGATGGAGTTGGAGGATGGTGGGGAGGTACATGGGTTAGCACAGTTGTGTTAGCTATTTTGTTCCAAGATAGAGATATTATTTAAGCTTCTGTGGAAATGTGTGCAATACCATCTCTTGTCAATTTACCGAGCTCTAACAAAGTGATTGATAGATATTTTGCTGCTCAAGCATTGACTAGCCTTGTCTGCAATTGTAATGGGAGAACACTTCTTGCAGTTGCAATCTTGTTCAGGTTAATCTTGAATGGCTTTTTAAAGTGGATGGCATCTAGGTGGTTGTCACTGCTTGTAAATCTATACTTTCTTTAGTTGAACTTGAGCTGTTTAAGCCTATGTCAAATCTATCAGGTGCAACTTTACTTGCTCTAGTGCTCTTATTGAGATTGCAAAAGTCAATATTGGAAACATATTGGCCATGGCCAAAGCAGGAGTTTTAGATGACTTAGCCAAATATCTATCCTTAGGTCTTTAGGATGCTATAAAATAGGATGCAACAAGTTTACTAAGAGTCCTATTTAGTTTTCCTGATCTCTGGCATTATAATTCTGGAATAGATACCATCATTCAGCTTATACCAGTTCTTCAATTGGGTTCAAGGGGAGCAAGATACAAAGTGACTATCTCTGCAATCTTTTTTTGAGTCAGATAGTATTTGTTGAAATGCTTTGTGTGGGGTCTGAGAAAGAGAAACAAGCTGAAATTGGTGCTCTGATCAAGTTATCATCTCAAAGTTCTTCAAAGGATTTAGCTATTGCTGACACCAAAGTCAATCCTATAGAGAGTTTGTGTGGGATTTTGTTATCATCTTGTTCCTTAGAGTTAAATGAAGTTATCACATTGCTCTGTAGTATTTTATTTGAATCTTCAGAGGACAGGCAACATCTGTAGCTTATTGTATCCAGCCTGTTGTAGAATTTCTTACAATAGATTTTAATCCTGTTCAGGAAGTTAGTGTTGGTGCCCCCAATTATTTGTTGGATGGTGAGTCGCTGTTAGAATAAATCATATGAGAATAATGTTTCTGTTATAGACGTGCCATTAGAGTTGCATTAGGTGTCAATAACACGTGAGTGGTGTTCAATTTGTTTTCAATTCACTGCCTATTATCTCCAGTTACCTATCTATATTCACCAGTCTGCTGTCCAACTGCTTAGCAGGTTTATAGGGAGGTTATCGTCTCTCTTTTTGAATAAATATGTATCACTGTTTACACTTGATTAATACAATATCAATCAGCTCTTCAGCTGTTATTGTCTGTCTTTTCTTGCTATTAAATATCTCTGTTTTGGTAACAGAGCTGATATCCTCTCCTCCCTTCATGTTGCCATCAACCTTTGAGTTTGAATAAAAGTTGAATGCTGTATATGGTGTGATGTGGACGAGATTCTCAAGGAGGCATTGAAGACTTGGAAAATATGATTCAAAGATTGGCGTGAGGAGCTGCCAGACTTTTCCATCATTGTGGAACAAGAAAAAAAACAGAGGAATCTATTGCAAAGTCTGAGCTGCATGATAGAGGTGTGGAGTTATCAAAGCTAGGCTTTGCACTTTACACTAAAAAATGGAGCGTAGATAAGAAGACCAAAGAAAGACAAGAAGATGACCTGACTGTCAACCAGGCTTGTTCAAGTTGCCCAGCAATAAGCTGAGAAAGGTGCAAGGGACTGGTAACTTTTTTTCGTCTTCTTAACATGACAAACCTCATAGATTTTTATTATGCCGAGTGACTTTCCTTCAGTAGCATAATGGTTTTACAAGCCCGTGCACATAATAACCTTATTTTGGTAAACTGTATCGCTATGTCAGAACTGTTACGTTCACGAATATAATGTAACGCCTCTTTGTCAACACAGTTCTAATAGTATGTAAGTACGCCGAGAAGCATTCCTTCAGTAGCATAAGGGTTCTACAAGCCTGTGTACGTAATAACCTAATTTTTCGTAAACTGCATCACTTGCAGCTCTGTCAGAAATGTTATGTTCATGAATAGAATGTAACGCCTCCCTGTCAACAAAGTTCTAATAGTATGTAATGCCTCCATTACATGCCTACAGGATTTTATTAACTTACAGACAGATAATGATAACAATTAAGAGCTCCATAGCTTATATAAACTCTCGTGTTCATTTCCAAATCCATCAACATTTCTTCCTGTAGAAAACAATCCACCCATCACACGTCTTCTTCGAATAGGAGGAATATTTTTTTTTTGAAATCTCTAGTGCCCCATAGAGCACCGACAAAACGCAAAGAGCCATCTACATTGACCAAGAAAAGCAGATATAGGAGCAGGGCACCCTCAGAGTCTGGAACCCATAACCATCTTCACGGTATAGACTACAACAGTATGAGAAAAATCTATTCTCTCCCTCTCTTTCCTTGAGTAATTAATTTCTAACAATAAGTCATTAAGTTTTGGTATACGTTTCCATATACAGAGTAATTAATTCCTAACGCATAACCTTTATTTGATTTATGTCATCTATCACTATTTGCATGTATATTGATTAATATAGGTCTTAGCAAATGCATGAAGGTATTTAAAGATTTTTCACCAAATCTTTTATGCTATCTCCATAGTCTTCAATAGAAGCTTCAACTACCGTTGCTATCAGCTGCCTTTGCAAGCAATGAGAAAAATTAGAAATCAGAACAACTATGTGTTGACGTGTTTTTTATGATAGTGCTTAACACAGAATAAAGTTGCGTAATGGTCACTTCACTCTCTCTTGATCAAAGTACAATTGTATGCTAAGATTGCCGTGAGTTCAAACAATCGACTCCAAGGTTCCTTTTTGCGATGGACGTGACTCAGTTGGTGGATGTGATAGCTGGTAATCCAAGGGGACTTATGTTTGAATCATTCTTTCACTTTTTTGCTATGGCTGAAACTTCATCATCGGATATGGCAATTTTGCATCTAAATCTACTCCTAAGGGCAATGATATCAATAGATTTTTCTTTAGTGGACAAATTCCAAATAAACTAAGCTTTGCTTTGCCAAGATTAACTACAACTCCGCAAGAACCGGTGCAATCTTCTGAGGATGTTGGAGGATTTTCATATGAGAAACTACATTTGAATACCCAACACGACGCAATCCAAACGACTATTCACAATCGAACTTAGCACAAATTTGTGGGTTCAGGCTAACTTTACACTGCAAATTATAATCAACAAGATGCAAAAAGTATGAACCATGGAAATTCATCAAACACCATTACACTCTCCATTGAAATCAAAAAGCACTACTCTATTTCTACTCTAAGTGAGGAAGGTGAAACCATGCGAATTTTGAAAAATAACTTAAGTGGACACCATCAGAGAACAATGCTTCATTGTTATTATCTCAAAAAATTATCTCAACAATTTCATACAAATCTCCCTCCTCTTTAAATGAAGGGGGGTCACCCCTTTATACAGGTTTCATGCCTTTGCCACATGCAAACCCTAGTTAGGGGTTTCCTTGAAAGATTCCCCACACATGATGCAACAAGGTGGGAATCAACAATAAATGCCCATTATGCCCATATACAATTAATTACATTCCTGCCAAAAATGGTATCCACTTGTGCATTAAATGCACTATCACCCATCAAGATCGCCCAATAATTCATAAATGCAATAAATATGCCTCCATGCACAATCGCCCATGATGCCATAAATGCACTATCATCTCCACATGCAACGGTTGCATGCAAAAGGAATATGCCATAATGCCTTAAATGTGACGGCTGCATGCAAAAGATGCTCCATTAATTCATCATGCACTGGCCTGGTTACCACTTGGCGAGCAAACCTTGGAGAGAGAAAATCCCTGAAGAGAAAACTTTATCCGGGAAGCATTTTCTTGAAGTTTTGAATTTTCCTTGTTCTAGAGGAGATTTTTAATCAATTTTCAACATCTCCTATTTTTTAGGGATTTTTCCAATTTTGAGTTTCAAGGTCCATGAGAGAAATTTCTCTCACGAATCGAAATCTATCATTGTTTTGAAATTTGGATGATTTTTTTATGCCCGAAAATGTTTTTTTCAAATTTTTTCCCAGGGGGAATTTTCTTGTTCAATTCATCCTTGATTTCAAATTTCCATGCCTTGGAATTCAACCTTCAATCTTGGGCGTTGGAATGACCTTGTGGAGAAATTTTCTTTGGAAGGAAAACTCCTTGACTTCAAATTTCCATGGCTTGGAATTTGATCTTCAAACTTGGGTGTTGGAATGACCTTGTGGAGGAATTTTCTTTGGAATTTTGAAATTATCCTCCCAGATCATGTTTTTGCATTTTCTACTTATCCTGGAGGAATTCTGGAAAATTAGACTTTAGTTCCTTAATGTCATTTTGGCACCCATTCCTTTCTTGGAGCACATTTTCTTCATGGTGAAGGAATTTTGATGTGGAGGAAAAATTCCTCCTTAACCTCATTTTGGTGCACAATCTTGACCTTGATTCTACTTTACCTTTGAGGAGGAATTCCTTCATGCCTTAGCCAAATTTCACATTTTCCAAGAATTCTGTTCTGAAGGAAGGAATTTGCAACACTTAGTTTTTTACTTTTTCCAAAAATTCTGTCTTGAAAGAAGGAATTTCCAACACTCAGTCAATTTTTTTCACCTTCCAAGAATTCTGTCTTGAAGGAAGGAATTTCCAACACTTAGTCAATTTTTCACTTCCTTGGAATTTTGTCCTGAATTTCCAACACTTAGCCAATTTTGCACTTTTTCCAAGAATTTTGTACTAAAGGAAGGAATTTCCAACACTAAGCCAATTTTTCACTTTTTCCATGAATTCTGTCCCGAAGGAAGGAATTTCCAACACAGTCAATTTTTCACTTTCCTGCCTCAATTATGGCGCCCCAAGTTGGATTTGGGTGCATAAATCATATGGTCAAGTGACCCCAATCTAGTTCTCTATACATGACTTGGGTGCTAAATTCATATGGTGCTGGAATTTTGGGGGTTGAGGAAAATTCCTCCACAACCCCATTCTAGTGCCCATCTCCATGCTTGGGCCCTAAATCAACATGGTGAAGGAAAATTGTCATGGAGGAAAAATCTTCCATGACCTCACTTTAGTGTCCATGTTATCTTTGCTACCCATTCACTGCCAAGGTAAGGATTCTCTTGGATTTTGCCAGACTTAGCCATTTTTGTACTTTCCAGATCGGAATGCCATCTTGGATTGAAGTGGATTTCCATGCCTTAGGAGATTTTTCAATGCCTTTACACTTCTGGAATGAATTCAGACAACCATTTTTCAACCAATTCCGGATCAGGATGCCATATCTGGAATTGAAGAGATTTTCTTGCCTTAGGAAGATTTTTGATGCCTTCCAATTTTGGAATGATTCCCACACTGCCATTTTTCGTTCAGAAGCCTTCTTTTCAAATTTTCCGGATTTAAAAGTGTTCAGGAATGCTTAGCCTTCAGTGCCGGGATCCCTGCAAGTTGAGTACCTACCAGAAATAGACTTCTTATAAATAGTAAGTATTTCAAAACGTCAAAATTAGAGGAAATTGGGGTAGATGGCACTTACGAAAAATAGAAACTTACTAAAAATAGAAATTTCTAAAAATAGTATGTTTGATTTTTGAGAAAATTAGACCAATCCAGGAGGTAGTGAAATCCCTAAAAAATAGGAACTTTCTAAAAATAGAAAGTTGCTCAGAATTTGCTCAAATTTTATGGGTAGGTTCCTTAAAGGGTCCTAATTCCAATGTAACATTCAGTTTTTCCAAAACCCTAAAGGAAAGGCCTCAAATCCAAGTCTGAAGGATGAAACCCTAAAACAAACAAAATAGGCTTTAGACTTGGCCAAATTTGCTCAAACGAGCTGCAGACTTGATCAAACTGACCCCCAAACATTTGCAAAACGAGGAGACTGACGAGATTGCCGTGAGAAGACACAACAAACAAAAGCCAAAAGAGCGAGAGGGCCTAAAAAGTAAGGGGTCCCCATTTGCGATGGGGCAATGTGTGTAAACATGACAAAATGATTCAAACGCAAGCCCCCTTGGATTACCAACAGTTACATCCGCCAACGATTGTATGCTAGGGTTTTGCGATGGGTGTGACGCAATTGTTTGAATTAAACATTGTTGTCTGAATTCATTCCAGAAGTGGAAAGGCATCGAAAAATCTTCAAGGCACAAAAATCCGCTTCAATCCAAGATGGCATCCCTATTTGGAAAGTGCAAAAATGGCTAAGTCTGGCAAAATCCACGAGAATCCTTACCTCGGTAGTGAATGGGTAGCAAAGATAACATGGGCGCTAAAGTGAGGTCATGGAAGATTTCTCCTCCAAGACAATTTTCCTTCACCATGTTGATTTAGCGCCCAAGCATGGAGATGAGCGCGTCGCGCTAGAATGGGGTTGTGGAGGAATTTTCCTCCACCCCCAAAATTCCTACACCATATGAATTTAGCGCCCAAGTCACGTATAGAGCGCTAGATTGGAGGACCAAAATTCCTTGACCATATGATTTATGTGCCCAAATCTAACTTAGGGCACCAAAATGGAGGCAAGAAAGTGAAAAATTGACAAGTGTTGGAAATTCCTTCTTTCAGTACAAAATTCATGGAAAAAGTGAAAAGTTGGCTAAGTGTTGTAAATTCCTTCCTTCAGGACAAAATTCCAAGAAAGTGAAAAATTGACCAAGTGATGGAAATTCCTTCCTTCAGGATAGAATTCTAGGAAAGTGAAAAATTGACTAAATGTTGGAAATTCCTTCCTTCAAGGACAATTCTCGGAAATTCATTTCTATGTTGTTTACCCAATGCACCATCTCTTTTCTTTCTAGAAAAATGAAAGCCTTGAGATTTAAATGACCATATCTCTTGTGGCATAGCTCTTCAATGGATACATCAAGTTTATACAACCCTCTTGTTGTGATTCCTTCAACAATCACATTATAGTGATCTTTCATGTCCTTTACTTGGCAATCCGTCTTCAAGAATTCAACTTTTAGACATTGATCAATAATGGTTGAAACTGATATTAAAATCTTCTTAATTTCCGAGACATACATTACATTAGCAAGTTGCTTTGCATTAGGCAATTGCACACTTATCACCATATCCTTTTATGCCATAAAACCTATCATCTCCTAAATAGATCTTACCACCATTGTTTTTCTCACGAAATTTTTTAAACCAACTTCTATGACACAACGTATGGATTGAGGCCCTTGAATCTATGAACTTATTATTACAAATCGAAGGGAAAGAAGCATTCTTGAATTAGTATATAGAGATGTGTGTGGTCCCATGCAAACTAAGTCACTTGGAGGAACTTATGACTTTCTTATGTTTGTTTAGGATTGCACTAGATATGCTCGGGTCTATTTCTTAAGAAATAAGAGTGAGATGTTTCAATGTTTAAAAAAAAATTTAAATTATGGTGGAAAAACAAACAACTCACAATGTTAAGAGTTTAAGATCAGATCAAGTGGGGGAATACACTTTTTTTTTTGCTGTGAAATATTGTAAAGATTACAACATTCTTTTACAATAAACAATTCCTCATAGTCCAAAACATAATGGTGTGGTTGAAAGAAAAAATAGAACAATTGTTGAGTGTGCTAGGAGTATGCTCAAAGGAAAGAATCTCCCTAATAATTTGTGGGCTAAAGCAGTTAGTACAACTATTTATTTGTTGAATAGAAGACCAACCAAGTATCTAGAAAATAAAATTCCTTATGGGGCTATCATTGGTACTAAACTTGTTAGCCGTTTGAGAAATTTTGGAATGTCATATTTCAAAAGAGAATAGGTGAAATCTTGATGCAAATTCAATCAAATGTAATTTTATTGGTTGTTGTGCTATTTAAAAGGCCTATAGAATGTATAATGCTACTACTCATGATTACAACTAAGTCAATAATCTTCATCCTCTGAAGAAGGGGAGCTCAGGACTTGCCGTTTGTGTCGAACTTGCAGAAGGGTACACATGGAATACATGCCGTGAAAATACAGGGTGCATATTTCGGTTGCAGATTGGGAGTCATAGAGCATATCATAGACGAAATACTAGGGTAGGTTTTCAACATTCACTACTACCAATTAAGAAAGAGTATCAAGCCGCTAATTGGAGATGAAATTTTGTTTCCACAGAGTTTCAGATATATTCAAAATGCTTTAGAGTGACATAATAGGGTACTTGGGCGTGAATTAACATATCAAGTTCAACAAAAGGTTAATGCCTTTTTGGTGTTGCTCGGTCATGATCATGTTGATGCTCCTTCACTTGTACCAGAGGCTCCACCGCAACCCCTTTTTCCAGACCTCAATGTTTTAGCAAGGAGATTTGATGCTAGTGATGATGTGGCCGACAATGCCAACACTAATCATATGCCACGAACAAAGGAGCTCGAGGATACAGAGGAGTGGCAGGGAGAAAATGAAATACAACTAGAGGCAATGGAGGAATAAGGTGATCAATAGTATAATTCCTCATTTTGTTTTTTAGAGGATCTCAATAGCTTGTTCATTCTGGATGGGAACTATAGATAGATAGCATGTAAAGCCATATTTTGTTTTATTTGATCATATTTGGCTTATAAGAGCCTTTTTGTATTTTGTATTTCCAAACTATCTTTATAATATTAATATATATCAGGCTTATAGCCTTTTGCTCAAAAAAAAAATACTACTACTCATGAGGTGTTTCCTAGTAGAGATGTCATATTTCATGAATTTGTAGATTTTGATCAAGAGAAGAAAAGGAGGAAGCACTACTTCGAGGAAACTACTTGAAGAAGACAATGAAAGTTCAAATATTGTAGAGAAGCAAACTCGTGATCAAAGTGGGCATGAAACAAGGCAAAGTTAAGCTACTCCATCCAGCAATGAAGCACCAACCATGCATAATGACTATGCTCTAATGGCTTAAGTATTGAGTGTGGATGAACCTCAATATTTTGAAGAAGCTAAGAATCACAAGGAATGGATGAATGAAATGCAAGAAGAAAATGATTCAAGTATGGATAATAGTACTTGGGAACTAATTGAATTACTTGCAAATAAAATTCCTATGGGCTCTAAATGGATGTTCAAAATTAAGTTTAAAGTTGATGGTGCTATTGATAAATTCAAAGCTAGACTTTTGCAATGAAAGCCTCATAAGGGTTTATATTCTAGGTACTTGGTTGGTCTTCTTTTCAACAAATAAATAGTTGCACTAATTGCTTCAACCCACAAGTTAGTAGGGATATCCTTTCCTTTAAGCACACTCCTAGTACACTCGACAATTGTTCTATTTTTTCTTTCAGCCGCACCATTTTCTTTTGGACCGAGAAACTACGTATTGCTTAAGAATGCCATTATCTTTATAATATTTCACAATTTTTTGATGTATATTCCCTCTATTGATTTGATCTAAGAATCTTAACATTATGAGCTATTTGTTTTTCTATTATGATTTTAAATTCTTTGAAACATTGAAACACTTCACTTTTATTTTTAAGAAATAGATCCAAGTATGTCTAGTTCAATCATCAACAAACATAAGAAAGTAATAAGTTCCTCCAAGTGACATAGTTTGCATGGGATCACACACATTTGTATGTACCGACTCAAGAATGTTTGTTTCCTTTTGATTTGTCCTTGTTGAAAATTCATTCCTATATTGTTTACACCATTCACAACTATCACAACTAATGTGTTTATTCTTAAATAATAAAAGACCTTGCACCATGTCTTTTTTTCTAGAGAAAAAAGATATTTAAAATTTAAATGACCACACCTCTAGAAGCCATTGCTTGATGACTTTCTACTTTGACATCAAGTTTATACAAACCTCCTGCTGTGATTCCTTTAACTATCACATTATAGTGATCTTTCATGTCCTTTACTTGTCAACTTGTCTTCAAGAATTCAACTTTTAAACCTTGATCAGTTATGGTTGAAACCGATATTAATTGTTTCTTAATTCTTGGGACATACATTACATTAGCAAGTAGTTTTACATTTCCATTAGGTACTTGCACACTTATATCACCATATCCTTTTATGTCACGAGACTTATTATCTAATATATAGTTCTTACTACCATCATTTTGCTCATGAAAAATTTTAAGCCAACTTCTATGACATGACATATAGATTGATACCTCTGAGTCTATGAACCGATTATTACAATTATTTGTTTCAGTTGAAAGAGCAACATAAAAAATAAGCAACTTTAAATTATGAAAGTTATCACTTAGCTCATCCTCACTATTCACATAGTTATCTTCATATTTGTTATTTTTGGACTCATTAAACTTATTTTTCTTACATTCATAAGTATAATATCTAAATTTTCCACAATAGTTACAATTTCCATTTTTTTTCACATGGAATTTGATTTAGATGATTCCCCATCTTGATATCTTTTGTCATCTTTATACCTTTGGTTACCTCCTTTGTTCTTTACCCATTGCTTTCCTTTCAATGACTTCCCGTCTTTGGCCATTAAAGTTGAATTCGTGCTTTGAATTTTGCTGTCCACATGATTTTTCCTTGTAAATGCCATAAGATACTTGGATATGGTTAAGAAAACCAACCCTTTGGCTGCCAACATTCCACTTGGTAGGTGTCAACCAACATGGTATCAAACCATTGGGAACATTGATGGCGCAGAAGGTGATGATTGGGATGCAACAGTTCCTCTTGGACTTTGTAGTCATCTCAAAGGCATACAACCATTACTGGAGAGGGGATGGTTGACTACTGCCAAGGGAAATCACAACTGGAAGTAGAACAAGCTCTCCATCGAGAACAATGGAATCGGGTTGTGAGCGTGGAGTTGGCATCGTTTGAATCAAAGTCAAGAATGGACGAAGAAAGGAAATGCATGGAACTGAATGATGGAGTACTCGATTTAGCGAATTGTTTTGAAGATGAGACGAGTTCCTTGAATGGATTGTTCCTCTGACAGATGGAAGACTAAAGTTTTCAACACGAATACAACGTGCTATAAATTGGAGAGATCAAAGAATGTGACCAAGGTACGACAAGTAACACATTTCCTTCAGAGTACAAAGAGTACAGGGAGGGAGTAGCACGGTTGGATGATACCTTAGCTCATCACTTCAAAAGAGAAGAGAATAAAATACAAGGAGTTGAGTGTGAAGAAGCTAAATTTGGGTGATGAAAACAACTCAAAAGGTCATCTTGGTCGGTGATGATTGGGACCCCATATTGAAGGTAGTTACATTCAAGATGTTCATGGAGTATAAAGAGACCTTCGCTTGGACATATAAGGATCTAAAGGGTATACCATTTGAAGTGAGCATACATAGAATTCCTCTTGTATCGAGTGTGTAGCTAGTGAGAAAAAGACTGTACTGAGTGAATAAAAATTATGTCGCCAAGGTACAACAAGAGATTGACAAGATGTTGAAAGTTGGCATAATATTCCAAGTAGAGACAAGTGAATGGGTTTCACTAATTGTGGTTTCGTTGAAAAAGGAAGCAAAACGAATTAGAATATGTGTGGACTTCCATAGCTTGAACATGGTAACCATTAAAGACCCATTGCCAATTCTGTTCATAGACTCAATCCTAAAGGAAGTGGCTGGCCATGAAATATACTCCTTCGTGGATAGATTCTCGGGGAATAACCAAATCAGTAGTATCGAAGATGATAAGCTGAAGATGTTTGTGGTTGAAGATGGCGAGTACGCAATTGAATGCCATTTGGTCCATGCAATGCTCCAATGACATTTGAGAGAATCATCCTCCACATCTTTGACAAGATGTTTGTGGAAAATTTCAAAGCATTCTCGAATGATGGTTAGTCTTTAGCGACTAGGAGAATCATTTGAGAACATTTAGAGAGTGCACGGAATGATGCAGAAGAGCACAATTGGCGCTCAATCCCAGGAAGTGCAAATTTATGGTACCCTAAGGCAGGTTACTTGGCCACATTACCTGCAAGGATGGATTGAAGACATATCCCAACAAGATAAGGGTGATTGTGCAGATGGAGGCACTCGAGAATATCATAGGGATTAAGTCATTCCTCAGGCATGTTGGTGACTAAAGAAGATTCATATATAATTTTGCTTAGATTTTGTACCCGCTTGACATGTTGACGAGGAAAGGCCAAAAATTCGTATGGATCGAAGAGCAAGAGAAGGCCTTTAATATATTGAAGATGAGGTTAATAATTTCACCAATTCTAGCATACTCGATCTGGAGTCGAGAATTCCACGTACATGTGGATGCCTCAAGCTATGCCATTGGAGCAACACACACTCAAGTGGGTCCCCATGGGCTAGACCACCCCATATTCTTTACCAGTCGACTATTGTCAAAAGCAGAAAAGAATTACAACATGATCAAGAGGGAGGCACTTGGAATGGTGTACTCAGTGTAGAAATTTAAACACTACTTGTTGATGACACCATTCGCATTCTATGTAGACCACCAAGCTCTTATTTATCTAATGAACAACTGAATTATCTAGGGGGCGAGCGAGTAGATGGTTGCTGCTACTTCAGGAGTTCACATTCACCATCATCAGTGGACTTGGGAAAAGCCATGTGATGGACAACCAACTCTCAAGGATAAAGTTGGGGGGACCACTTGAGAGAGTAAATTAAGATTTCCCTTACACTCACTTATTCCAAATTGCTACACTACCACCTTGGTACGAGAACATTGGAGAGTACTTGTCCACAGGCACGTTCCCAATAGAGATGCTATTAGGAGAGAGAAGAAAGTTGGCCTAAGTAAAACTTTCAAATTGGTAAATGGATTACTATACAAAATGGCGTCTAATCAAGTGGTAAAGCGATGTGTAATGTAGGAGGAAATACTTGGAATTTTGAAGGAAGTGCATGAGGGTCTTGCAAGAGGACACATGGGACTTGACGCCACAACTTGGAAAGTTCTACTGGCTGGATTGTGGTGGCCAATGATACACACCGATGCTTGAGAGTGGGTAGTAGGATGTGACACTTGCTAATGAACGAGAAAACCGTCAAAGCAAGATTATATGCCATTGTTTCCTTTGAAACCCTTGAAGCTCTTTGAGAGGTGGGAATCGGACTTCATCGGTCCACTGAAGGTTAGTCAACAGCATTGATGCCGATACATAGTGGTAGCAATAGAGTACCTAACCAAGTGGGTGGAGTCAAGGGCACTGGCACACAATATGGTTGTGAGTACGACAAGGTTCATCTACGACTATATTGTCATAAGGTACAATATTCCAATTAAGATCACAAGTGATTGGGAAGTACATTTCATCAATCATATCACTGGGTTGATGACGATAGAGTTATGTATCATTCATAACTTTTCAAGTATGTACTATTTGAGGGTAAACGGTTAGGCTGAATTCATGAATAAGGTGTTGGTGTCAATTATTCATAAATCATGTGGCATTGAGGAGGTTGACTGTGAGGACAATTTGCCAACCGTACAACCTATAATGTGACGACAGGGCATACACCCTTCTAGTTGATGTACAATTGGGAAGCGATTTCTCTTGTCAAGTACATGGTAACAAGTCTGAGAATAGCAGTGGAGAATAGGCTCGAGGACATGGAGAGTTTGAAGGAACGACTTTTTTAGTTAAACAAATTGGACGAATGTAGAGTGCTTGCATAGTAGGTGATTGAGAACATGCAACATTAGAGAAATTATTGGCATGATAAACATATTTGGAGAATTAACTTCTTGCAGGGACAGTTAGTTTTGGAATATAACAGTCATAATGAGATCAATTTAGGTAAGTTCAAGGTGCGATGGCTTGGTCCATTTAAAATCCGAGAAATTTGTGAGAGCAGAGCCATCAGACTAGAGAATTTGGGGGACACTCTGCTAAAGGATAGTATTAACGAATCAAAGTTGAAACTGTATAAAAAAGAATGGAGATACTAGTTGCAATCAACATGGTAGATTGCACAATGCTTGAAGGGGATTCAGATTTGAGACTAGGAGGACTAATGGGCGAGTTCCCTTTGGAAGACAACAAAGAAATAATAGGAGTGGTAGTTCCAACAATGAAATCCCAATTAATCAATTGCATGTACCACCACCACTAATGGAGATAATATTTCACAATGGTAACAAAATCATACATGACCCCTTTGCTTATCTCCGACTTGGGTATGTAGGCTACAATATAGATAAAGAGTTCAGTGCAAATCTAGAACCAGAAGGTGGTGAGAAAGAAAAGGAATGGCCCAAGTCTGTTGAGAAAGAAGGGCCCAGGTCGAGATCAATGCTAATGGTGTTGCCTACTATAGTAGTGAGCAAGGATTGCCACAATGAAGAATCAATTGGGTATGCAAAGGCGAAAGGGTTACCACCACCACCTTTACCTTGCCCTCCTATTGAAATATGGTGAGTAATGAACACATGTATCAAAACCCAAATCATACAAGGAGACATTGTCATCTGAAACCAACAACGAGGAGAAAGAGTATGGTATGGTTGCAATCAGGAAGAAGGTATGGTGTTAGATAAAATCTTTGACCTTGAATATATTGGTACATGTTGTGAAGAGGAGTGTTTTAAATATCCATGGAAGACATGTAAATGGAGAAATGATGCAAAAATAATAGGAAATTGGAGAAAAGAAAAAGAGAACATTGATAGAAGTGATACAAAATGAGAATAAAAAGCAAAAAATGATGATAGAAAAATGAGAAAATTAAAAATTGAGCAAGTCAAAGGGAAATTTTTTTATGGAGTGCTATGGCCAAAAAAAATTAAAGTAAAGAGAATAAAATTTGTAAAAATGAGGAAAAAGATTTTTTATCAAAAGATTGAAGTTAGAAAATATTATTCAAGTGTGGAAAATAAATTTTTTTAAGAGGGAAATTAAAAAAGCACAAGGAAATTAAAAATTTAAGTGGAGAATTAAAATATTGGGAAAAGTGAAGATATTTCCTCACTTTTGGCCATTTTATAAATTGTTCTTGTTGTGATGTTTTCACACATCGCCCCATTGTAAATGGGGACCCGCATTTTTGCTTGAATTAGATGTCTCATTTTGCTTAGCTTGGCAATTGTTTCTTTAGTCGTTAACCTTTGCTAATGGGTAAGAGATGTCAGGTTGTGATCACGTTGCAAAATTGCTTGAGTATGTAGGTTGTCAATAATGTCAATATGTTGCAAGGGTCAACCTAGGTTGTTAAGAAGGGTTGATTTTGAAAAGACTATGTTTTCCTTGCAAATTAAAAGATAGTTCTTCAAACTGAAGTCAGTCAACTTTAGAGTAAGCCTGTGGATCAACTTAAGTTGATGGGAAAAAATTTCTAAGTATGAAGGCTTGCAGATTAACTTAGGTTGGTGGGAAATAAAAACATCATGAAAAGTGCCTACACGCCAACTTAGGTTGATATGAAAACAAGTTTGTTTATACAAGCTCAACTCCCAATGATAAGAAAGGCTAAGGATTAACTTCAAGCGATGGGAAGTCGATCTTCCTAAAAGAGAAGAGGTGCACATCAACTTAACTTAATAAGAAGTTGATCTTTCTAAGAACATGAAAAGTGTGAATCAACCTAAGTTTGTGACAAGAGCAAGCAAAGGAGATAAAAGTTAACTTCCAATCATAGAGGGTAAAATCCGCCCCATGCTTCAAAAGATAAAAATTAGATGTTGGGAGAGATGAAGTTGATTTGCGAGAACACATGCATCGAACTTAAACCCTTGGCGAATTTCAAAAGGCAAAAGCAAATCGGTCTTTTTAGGAAGATGAAAAGATGAAACTTTCAAGTTGCAAAGATGAGGAGTGAAAATCATTAAGTATCAAATTTAAAATTCGAACCTCTAAGGATTCAAGTTGGTGGAACATCTAACAAAAGAAAATTTGAATTTAAACCAACCCAAAATATTGTTACAAGGCAAGTCGCTGGAAGATGGAAGTTCGAAGGGTGGAGGTTTGATGAGCAGTTCAAAGCAAGGTGAACTTTTATTTATAACAAGTCGGATGAAGGTGAAAAGGTGCAATTCCCTTTGGGAATTAAAAGCAAATAATAAAAAATGTTTTAAAGCTGCAAAGTCGGCTTGCATGGGAAGGTGAAGAGGTGCGGCTCCCAACTCCTAGCCATATAAGTAAAGGAAGAGAAGCCTCTTAGGTGAAACAAATTCAAATCAAATAATATCTGCCATTCCAAGTTCGCACAGCAACCAAATTCGCCCAGCAACTCAGTTCACACAGCAAGTAAAGCTGGAAAATTCACTTCAAGTTGACAAATTTGCACTAGAAAGGAGGTTCGCCAACCTTGGTCAAACAGACTTGCCTTGTATCAGCATCGAAAGAGGACTCCACGAACTCATCTAAGAAACTAAAAAATCAGAAAGTTAAGTGCCACGAATCTGCCTTGAGAGGGGTACAGTTGGAAAGAGGTTTTTTTGAACATCAAGTCATTGGAAGGAAGAATCAAATGGGCTGGTCAAAGACCAAAGCCCAAATAGTTTTAAGTCAGATTACTGAGTGCTGATTAAGCCCCATTCATCATTAACTTAGAGATCAAATCACAGAACTTAATCAATTGTTACAGATGTAAAGAAAGAGAGATATATCCCAGATTTCCGAGTAATAATCAAACTTTTTAGAGTCACAAAAATCAGGTGTTGTAATGCGAATTGAATGAACTATCTTGCTATCTTCCAGAATTTAACATAAATGATTCTAAGTTTTGATTTTGTAAATCTGAAAGCATTTGTATTCACAAGAAGAAATCAGAACTTAGGAATATTTTGGAAATTAAGTTTTAAATCATCCTTCAAATGTTCTAACTTCTAGCAGGAAGATACCACTACGAATCAAGGCAACTTGGACAAAGCGAATTGACAACATAGAGGAAGGCTAATAGCTTGAAAGTGTAGAGATAAAGAGTATTACAACATCAACGCATTTGAGCTAAATCAACAAGGAGATCCACACATTGAGGTTTGGCTTAACGTTCCAGGGGAAGCACATGCTTCACATTTCAACATCAAGGTCATCAACATGATAGAAAATACCTCAAAGATGCATGAAGAAGGATATACGTTACATGTATTCCAAAGGATCAAAGCCTACTTTTCAAGACAACATGTTCCAAATCCAAGGCAAGGAATTCCAAGATCAAAGAAGGTTAAGGAAGAAAATACTTTATGATTCAAAGGTTGAGATTGTGAATGCATCACAAGGAGGAAAATTTCTAAGAGTAAAGAAGAGTGAATGTGATCAAGGAATGGAGATAGTTTCAGAAGAGGTTGATGTGGCATCCTATTCGTGTTCAAGCCAATCAAGTTACTTCCACATCAACAAGTCCAAGTTCAATGAACCTGATTCATCTCATGATGGAGCAAGTGACATATGGCGCCTTATCAAATACTATTTTATGTACCTAAACTACTCTCTCATTGGTTAGAAATCAAGATGGACATGTGTCCAATTCATTGTAATGATTTTATTGGGTAGAAGGAAGTTTGTTGTAACAAACCCTGATTAGGGTTTCCATCTTGTAATCTTGGCCATTGATATAAGCCATTGCATTGTATTGAGAGTAGTATAAAAAGCTCAAATCACTCATTTGTAAAGGGTTAATAATAGCAAGACAACAATAGTAGAGTAATAGATAATAGTTCATAGATAGCAAATTAGAATAGAATTTGGATTAGGAGAAGGCAAAGATTGTTGCCAAGACTTTGTTGTAAAGAGCATATGATTTTATTGAAGCTAGGGTGAATTTGATGTGTTATTTCAACAAGTTGCATGGTCTCTACTTCTCAATTCATTTTCATGTTGTTTAGATGAATGGAAGATCTTTGTGCATGATCAAAGATGGAATTCACATATCCATACCACTAGCAATTTGTTGATTGTAAGTTTGCCTTGTGTGGTCAACTAGAATCATTAAATGAGCTTAACTTCAATTGCTATTCACACTTTGATATGCATTGCCTTGATGGTATCCTTGTTGTTGATAGTGATTTGAACATCATGTGCTTACCTTAGGAGATTGCACTAAGCTTTGTGGAGTTGTTGCTTTGCATGTCAAAGCAAGGCTTAGTTGAGTTTCACCAAAGATTGTCCATTGTTCCTACTTTCTTAGGATTAGATTAACTTCTCAAACCCTATCTCTCTTGCCATTTTATTTTCCAAGCAAGTAGTTAGAATCTAAGTTCCAGCAACATCCAAACATTCAACATTCAAGTATTCAACATAAGTCCCCTTGGATTACCAGCAATCACATCAACCAATTGAGCTTATTGTAACATACATAAAAACTCAAACATATAACGGCTAGTTAAAGAACATTAAATAACAGGAAAGCAAGTAATGACTAGTTCAACCCTTTATTTCGAAGAAAATAATGAACATGAAAGCTGATGCAAATATTCTTCATTGAACAAAATTAACATTAGTTCTTTGGAAACATGAATAGAAAATATGTTTGCAACTAAATTCTATATAAAGAAATAGATGAAGGGTTTAGAATGTACTTTTCAATCATTTTCTGGCAGACTTGCTCATCTTTAAATTCTTTTTGAATCTTGGAGGGGAAAAAGATATCACTAGGGCGTTTATCCACCCATCCTTAGATCGTTTCCGATCCCCCTTGTTCACTTCTAATTGAAGTGGCCTGGCCGTCCGCAAGGGTTAAGGAGAATAGCTACGTCAAGTCATGCTGCAACTAGTGTAAGACCCTACAGTCGTAATCAATTACACCCTATAGCTGCTTGCTAACTGGTATAATTTCCTGACTAGGACTGTATCTGGATTCTTAGAACTGACAAGCACTACATGCAACTAGTGCACCTTGGCCAAGGATTTGTCTCCATGTTTTTATGAGGCTCAGTTCCACCCTATCCGACTTGCACTTTTAATTTATTAGCAAAAATAAGAAACAAGAATTTCACTAGAATTTTTCTTATGGTACTTGTGAGGTTAACACTTTTAACTCACACTTACAGGTTAATCTTCTTCTGACTGGTGTAAACCCTTATTTTTAAATTTACCATTAATTAATTAAATTCTCATTAATTTCTTGCTAAGGCAGAGGTTCCTACTGAACAATAAATGAATATATAAAGAAAGCCAGTACTTGTATTTACAAAAGACTCCTTTAGGAACAACAACGCAGAAAATAGGAAGGAAAGAACAAATGAAGAAGCTTTTGTTGAGTTACTAAGGAAAATTATCTAGCTTGATTTCTCAGCAGGATACAACACTTAAAACTAAAAACCTCTTTGCAGTCTTAAGCTAATGCTTCATTGCAAAAATATATATGCTCTCTACTGAAAAAAAGAAAGATATTAGAGAGTCCACGTGCTTGGAATGTGAAGAGGATTGAAACATCAAGAGTATTGAACAACGAGGCTAACAGAGAAGTCTTGACAACTATGGTGGCTGGCTGCACTTCCTTACACTGCAGAAGAATTAGGAATTACGGTGCCTTCACTCCATCCCCTTAGTTCTCCCGTCCATCCCAAAAATGATAAGAGTTGCTGAAAAAAAGAAGAGAATAATAATCCAAAGACCAAAATCATTCCATCATATATGCTCCGCCACCTTAATGTTTTACGGGAGAGTTCGCTATGATTCCGCCATCCCCCGTCGTGGCTCTGGAAGGCGGAATCACGTCTGAGGAGAAAAATAAATTACAAAAAGCCTCATAGCCCATATAATAATCTTATTCGAAAATATAATATATCCCGATCAGGAGTAGGAAGATAAAACATTTTAACGAGAAGGCACTAATATTTAATAAAATTGGATTTTAAAAGAACGTAATAAGGTCCAAGAGAAATTAAAAAGACTAAGTCTTAGAATATATATATTTTTATAATAACATTAAATTAACTAATAAAGGTAATAAATATTTCTCTTTCTTTTAAAACAATTAAAATTTAATAACAATATACCTTTATTAGAATTATTTTACAATTGATCAAAGTATATATATATATTTAACGTAAATATATACAGAGTCAACTTTCTCAAGTTGAAAACATGACTAAAAAAAAGGTAATAATTAAGACAATATTAGGAGATACATAATATTGATTTCGCAACGCAAGTACAAAGGTTCGACAAACGAGCCAGAGCAAGTCGAAGACACTAACAAACATAAATCCCATGGTCCTAATAGGGAAACTAGGTTGACAAGGTCACACTAGTTGACATTAGGTAGTACATACCAGTCTTATATTCCATACAATCATTGACCATGCCCATTTCGCTTCCTTCTTCCTCGGTGATATATTTTTCCCCTTTTTCTTGGAGGCCAAGTCATTCTTGCATCTACTTGTCCAAACTAGAGTAGTTAGTCCGACATCTCGACAATTCAACCTTAATGTTTATATTCGTTAAATCAAAAGATGAGTTATACCATTACTTTACGTAGATGAAACATCACAACATTTCATATATTTATAATATTCAAAAACAAGAAATAAAACAATTTCAACTAGGGCATTATTTAGGCTAAACCATTGTTTCTAGCATTCAATACCATTTAGGGCATCATTGTTAAACCAAATACCACTGTTAGCAAAACCAAAATCTTGTAGGGCATCAAAATCATTGTTTCAGTAACCAATATCCATCTAAGGCATCAACACAACTAAGTATGAAAATAAGAGTTTATAGAAGGGGATGTGACACTTATCCACTAGTCAAGACCTAACAACATAAACCTTCGAGTTGTCTCATTTGATTGCAAAGCATAGCATTTGAGAGACTTTATTCAAGAGAGCATAAGATAACTTGGTTTTTTTTATTTTGTGTTTGATAGTGTTAAAAAACACATCAACAATACTCTCAGACGTTTCATTGTGCACTTTTAGCAGCAGTAGAAGAGTTTCATGTTTGCAGTGTACAGATTCATTTTCTCGTATGAAATCCATCAATCCAAAGTAAACGACATGCAATGCTCCAATTCGTACGACTTTATTTTCTTGGTGTATGACATACATCAATCCAAGATGTATAGCCACCATTGTTGCAAATAGTATAGATTTTTCAAAAGAGGAGCGTATGGGTTTTTAAGGTTCTATGGTGGCAAAGTCTAAGTTCAATATGACATAATATCCCTGTTCGCATCATGTGGCCATATTTTGTCTCCATTGTATGACGTCCCTTTTGTCTCATACGACCTTCAAACAACTCACTTGTATGGCACTGGTTCTTCTCACTTGTATGACGATATCTGCATTTAATATTTAGTGTACGACACTTCATATTTAGTGTACGACACTTCATACTTAGTGTGCGGCCTCTAGCCAGATATAGGCTATAGCCTTTAGATAATCCAAGTACTTACATAGTACGACGTCTAAGTATTAATCTCTCTCAACCAAGGAATCCTCTTGGTGGATTTTATTATGGTACACAATCATTTTTCCAAAAATCCATCATTTAGAGTATGCCCTCATTTGTAGAGATTGGTAATCTCGAAGGTGTGCACGGCCTCATCATGCCAATTATCATAACGGATTGAGAATGCATTACAAATTGTAGGCATTCCTAAGGGGTTATTATTCATTGCCAACAATACAAGTTCTAATAAATGGCAAGCAATAGCAAAGGAAAAAGATTCTGGCCTTGTATTGAATCGGGGAAGGTAGCCAGAGATGATACCATTACTATTGACACTATCACTTGGGAGAGATTGAGTGGCAGTGAGTGTCACGCTCGGTGGCAAGACATTGAAGATAATCATCCCTTGAAGGTGACACTCACACATGCGTAGGTTGATAAGGCCACTCAGCTAACTTTATTTAATGTTCGAGAGTTTGAGCCCTATTTGAGAGCCATTGTGATATGGTACAATAGGCATTCCCACAAATCTTTTATCTAGTATAGGGGTTGCAAGATCACTATATCCTTTTGTCTTGCTAAGTTTACAAGGGTATTCGGGATACCCTTGAGGGGAGCTTCCATTGCCAAGCGGAAAGATGACATGGTAGCATAAGGATGCCCTCTTGAAGAGTGTGTTGCGTCGATCTCACAAAGGAAGAACAAGATAGCTTATGGAGTAGTGGTAATAGTTGGGGACTCAAGAAGAATTTTATCGCTGCGACTGAATGGTGATGTGTATTGGATTTGATTAAGAGCAGACTGAAGGATGTGAGTAGGGAATTCGACATTGCGGTCTAGATGATAGATCTCATGGTGGGTCTCGACATTGCGGTCTAGATGATAGATTTTTCACTAGTCATGATCAACTAGGTGCCTTGAGTAAATTAGAGATTTATTGTGTTTGAGATATAGCAATTGATAGATTGTGGGTTAACAAGTTCTCAAATAGTGAAATTACTACACAACCATAAGTAAAGCGTCGTCACAAGGTAGGTTGAAAATGAATGACCTTAGGACCTTATAGACTTCATGTCCGAATATCTAAGAAAGGAGATGACCCTTGTTTCTCTTGAATGCAAACGAATGATAAATTTGAACAGTTGCCTTGTTTTATTGATGTTGCTATATGAAAATGCAGAACTTTTGAGGATGCGATGCATTTGAAAAATAAACTATATGTAATGCAGTGTTTTGAATGATAAGATATGCAATGCGGAACATAAAACCTAAACTACCCCAACCTTTAGGTATAATATTTATGTAGGTAGTTCATTGGTCTTTGTTTGAAGAGTCGGATAAAGATGTATTTTTCAATAGGATATAAGGGCTCAACTAAGTGTATATGTTCAGTATCTCCAATGTTGATTTTATTAGTTTTTCGATTTTGTGGATCATCGTAAGGAAATCTAGCTCTAGAACCAATGAATTCAGGTATAGCCTTATCATTTTCAAAGAAATCCAATCGTGGTAGGTTCTCTTGCCCCCAATCTATCAAGTGCGGGTGTATGAGACAAATTGGTTTCAAAGTTATGACATGAGCGGGTGTTATGCCTGTTTTTATTGATGCACTTGAAGAGGATGATGAAATCAACCAGGTGTCGATCTCATTAGTTGGTATTATGCTTGTTTATGTCATGACATTGGCCTTTGATGATGACACACATACAAGTGTTGACAAGTTGCTCTGCGTAGTATGATCTGGATTGGTGATTTCATTGATAAGGGGGTTTATTAACAACTTGTGTAGAGGGATTGGGATCACGAGGAGAAATGGTAAGTTCGTTTGAGAGGGAATCTTGTGAAGAACATGGAGGATTATGACATGGAGATGAAGGGATTGAGGGATCTTGATCAAGATTTCGAGAAATAATGGGATCTTGTTTAGGACATGAAGGTAAAGGTATGCTTTGATCTTGTCTTGGAAGGAGATTATTATGAAGGATAGAAGGGATGTCTTGATCTTGCTTAGGAGGTGGATGTTGGATGGGACTTGAAATGACACTTTGTTCTTAAGATGGAAGGGTTTGATTATGAATGGGATAGAAAAGAGCGAGGGGATCATCATAAGATTCTTGGTCAGTGGGATCTTGATCAAAAATTGGGTAGGATGCAAGTGGTTGTTCTTGATCTTTATTTGTTTCAGGACTCATTTCTTCTAATTTTGGATGATCCTCTTGACACGGGGAAGGAGTTTGGAAATTCATGGGAGATTGTTGGAATATTTCAACATTTTGGCTTGATGAAGAAGGATTTTGAATGAGATCCTCTGAATCATGAAATGAATTAGATTGGATTTGTACGATGGATAGTGATTGGGAGGTTGTGTTATTAGATAGAGATGGCATGGATTGGTCTTGTGTGACTTTAGGGGATGATGAAATGGTGGATGAATATGGTTGACTTGGGATTTGTTTGAAAGGGATTTGATTTTGGTTGAAAGGAGTATGATTTTGGGTGAAAGAGGTTTGATTTTGGTTGAAAAAGGTTTGATTTTGGTTGAATGAATTTTGATTTGGACTTTGGTTGAAAAGGGTGTGATTTTGGTTGAACGAGGTTTGAATGTTGGGTTGATATGAATTTTGATTTGGAATTTGGTTGAATGTGGTTTGATTTTGGTTGAATGTGGTTTGATTTTGGTTGAACGAGGTTTGAATATTGGGTTGATGTGATTGGTATGATTGATGTAGTGGGTTGAAAGAAAAAGAAGGTTTACATGACTCTAATGTTGGTTGAACTAAGGTAGGAATGATTTTGTTGAAGAATGAAGGTTGGCATGTTTGAATGGTCTCACCAGAATAAGAATGTTGGTCTGATACTGATTCCCTCGTGGCCATCACTTCTGTCATCATGTTTTCTAACCAGCCCTTATGGTAGTCAAGACTATCCATGTCTATCACTTGTTGCTGCAAAGTTTTGATTTGTTGAGCTAAGGTTTCTATGGATGGCGATGGAACAGGAATGGAAGGGATGAATCCTCCACCTTCCCTATGAAATGTATAATTCCAATCCATAATGTTTTCTTCTTTGGTTTGGACCTAGGATCACAACATGTAAGATGTTTTCTCCATTTCTCTGAATGTGACAATGTTTGATTGAACCTGACCAACTTGTTTGAGTTGAGGTTGAGTTTTGATTGATCCTCTGATTGTGTTTTGGACGTTTGGGGTATGACTTTCTAGGATGATTATGCAAATGATGATGAACTAAGACAGACGTATATGAGGTCTAGACAAGGACGTATATGATAATGTGGACTCCAAATTAGGACTATGCAATGACTATGGATGATAATGAAGATGTGAATGAGGACTATGCAAATGATGATGAACTAAGACATACGTATATGAGGTCTAGACAAGGATGTATATGAGGACGCAAAATTAGGACTAAGCAACGACTATGGATGCTAATGAAGATGTGAATGAGAACTATGCAAGGACGATAATGAGGACGTAGGTGGGAACTATACAAGGACGTAGGACGATAATGAGGACGTAAGTGGGACTATGCAAAAGACTATGTAAGGGACTGCCTATGATCACAAGTATGTAAGGACTTTTGAGAATCAGTTTCAAAATGGACTTTGTTTTTGGTAACTTCGTGTGTAGGACAATATTTTGTAGTTTTCCAAATCTGAGAACAATGACTGGTAGGTATGCATAGCTGACTAACTCAATTTTCAAACAATCTCTGAAAATTCGGAGATATGTGGGATAGGGCTTGAAATAGCCCAAGGGACTGATTTAGTACTACTCTATCACAATGATACATAAAAAAACACGAAATACAATCTTAGGCTGGATATTGGACACCATTCAGTGAGGCCCCCGTAGCAAAATACCGAAACAAGATGGACAGATAGAGAGTTTGGCAGCACTGGCTCCACTCCACGGCACACACTTCTCGGGCATGCCAGTCTCTCTTACCCTGAAGATCCGAAGATCTTATCACCGAGGGATTTCTATCTCATAATGTAAGGTACATGAAGGGTATCTATGGGGTATGATCTGCACTCCTGGAACCACTGAACGTAGGATTTTTGGCAACTAATTTGGTTCTTAGTATTAGGTTTCGAGGGATCTTGATCCAATGACGGATTCTCAGAGCAAGCGACTTAAGGCTTTAGTTGAGCTTATTGGTGTAGGGAAGGCCCCCACATACGTCGAATTCACTCAACACTCTAGCCGCCTGACTAGTATATTTATATAGTGGCTTGAAAAACCTGCTCGAGAGTACGCTGAGAGAGATGATATCTCCAACGCATCCCAATTCGAAGTACCTCTGTGGGGTGATGAAATCCCCAGTCAAAGACACCCCTCACTAAGTAGAAAAAAAGAAAATTTGGATGTCGTTGTCACCTTCCTTCTTTCTCCCAAGACCCCGAAGGCGGGTGGAAAGGCAGTTAGTGCAACAGTAGGTCCACCCTAGACACAATAAAAAGTTCTTTACCTTAAGAAAAAGAAAAATGATTTAATCTAATGCAGCCTAATTCACGTTCGTTTTATAGCCCAAATTTAGGTGTTAGATACACATGTGTATGTCAATTTTAAACACCAAATCCAAGTATGAAAGCATACGTGTCAATTTTAACCATTTTGTTGATTTTAAGCACCAAAAACCAAGTGTGAGATACACGCATGTCAATTTTAGCCCATGTTCATTTTAAAAACCAACAACGAAGTGTGAGATTATCCATGCATGTCCTTTTTAACTGTTGTTGATTTTAAGCACTAAAAATTGAAGTGTGAGATTATCCATGCATGTCCATTTTAACTGTTGTTGATTTTAAGCACTAAAAATTGAAGTGTGAAGTGTGCATGCAAGATTACTAATCTAATCCTTTCTGAAAATTCGCCATAGGCTATAAACAGAAGATTAGTAGTAAAATTAAACCAACATAAACTCAAAACTTGACATAGGCGATTGTGTGATGATACCTGAGTGAATGCATGAAACTTACAGACCGAATGCGTAAATCTGGCAGACCGAATGCGTGAACTTGACAGACCGAATGCGTGACAATATCTGGACGATTGCATAGCACTAACAGGTCGATTGCGTGACAGAATGCAGACAACAACAAAAGTTAAAATTTAACAAAAAAGAAAATTAATCCTGATTGGAAACCTCCATAACCAATTGTGAAGCCCTAGCTAAATCTCGCATCATCCACTCAATATTGATTAGATCATATTTAACTTGATAAGCAAGAACTAAGCAATTATATCTATCTAAGGCCAGTTGTTCTTTCGAATCCTGTATCAATTTTTCTGCTTGGAGAACTTTTTGATATCATTTGGCTTCCCTTCTTTGTTGTTTCGTCCTTCTTGCACCTGAAATCTTGAACTGAACTTTTCTTGCCATAAACTGTGTTAATCAAATCCTGAAGTAAAAATTAATTTGATCCCAGATTAACCAAATTTAAGACAGAATTAAACAAAACAGATAACAGATAGAAGAAAAATAAAACAACAATTAACCCTGCAGATGCGTGACCCAGAAAGGTCGATTGCGTGATCTAGACAGGGCGATTGCGTGGCCCTGTCAAAACGAATGCGTGACCCCGAAGGGTCGAATGCGTGATTCTGTCTATTTGATTGCGTGACGGTAATATCTTTTCTCAAAATTTGTGCAACCTGCAAAAAAATGAAAAATCAGCCCAATCTGCAAAAATCACACAGATCACAAAAAAGGTTAAATTGTTGTTAGTTCATGTCGGGTTCACCAAAATGTAACGCATGTAAAGATTCATCTTCAAATAACAAAGTAATCAATTAGAAGCACAAGGGAAATCACGAATCCCTATCTAATCAACAGATCTAACAAACCAGACAATGAAAAGATACAATATCAAGAAATAGGAATTAAGAATGAAATCAATTAAAACTCCCTATCCCAAGATTGCATATTGCTTCCATTGCCCTTCTCCTCTTCGTGGTATGACGGCTCTCAGATATTGCGCTGGTAACCTGCAAGTGACACAAAGATTCAAAGTTTATGATTCAGAGAATAATTGTCCAGGATTGATAATGGAGATTGAATGCTCAATTTATAGATTTTTGGATGAGATTGATTGAAAGGTGGAACAGAATGAGGTGTGAACTCAGGTGAGCTCAAATGAAAATTGATAGTTTAACTGCTGATTGTAGGAGTGAAACTCAATAGATTAAATAGATCAATGGAGTCAACTGATTGATGAAAGAGTTAACTGAAGGAGGAAAAAGAATGATTGGAGGAAATAAAGAGGATGACATAGAGAGCTTAATTTAGAAAAAGCTAACTGAAAGATGAAAATAGAAGTTGAAAAGATAAATGATTTAATTAATTAATTGATTTAATTAATTAATTTAGCATGTGCTTGCATTTAGATTTAGATTTTCAATTTAATCTTTGAATGAGTTATTATTCAAATAATTGAATTTATTAATTCAATTTAGCATTTGAATATATTTAGAACTTGACTTTGATTTTCAATTTGATTTTTGAATTCATGCACGTGATTGAATTTGGAAGAAATTAGAAGAATATGAAATTAAATGAAATTAGAATTTGGGGATTTGGAAATGGAAGAATTAATTAGTTAATTAATTAAATAATTTAAAGAAACTATTTAATTATTTAGAAATGGAATTTAATTAAATCATAAAGATTATTTAGTTTAAAGGATTAAATCATAATTAATTAAATAATAAATATTTAATTAATATTTAGAAGAGAGTTGAATGATTAGATGATTGAAGATAGAAATTGAATAATTAGTAATTTATTTAAATAATAAAGATTATTTAAATTGGGGAATTAATCATAATTAATTAAATAATAAATATTTAATTAATATTTAAAAAATGGTTAAAATGATTAAATGATGAAAGAAATAGAAAAATTAGTAAGATTATGAGGAAATATGAAATTAGAAGAAATTAGGAGAATAAGATTAATTGGCTTAATTAAATAATAAAGATTATTTAATCAATTAGAGGAATAATTAGTACATGATCAATGAGACATTTTTAGGTGTCTACACTTAGCACTTCCCTCACCACCTCTAGCTTGTCTACCAGTTCATCTACTGTTTGTGTCATTTGGTTACATCGGAGAATCAGGTGCATTTATCTATCCATTATTACTACATCAAACTTAGCGGTCGGTGAGAAGTAGCTGACTACATATGCATCCATTGTTTGAGGATTGCCTCTGAGTAAAGTGCACTAGACCGCATTAAATCTATCCCATACTCAACAACTTTGTTATATATTGTTTATATTGTTCCAATAAATTGGAGAAGGACGATTGTTGCCTGAGTACTTTGGCTCTTCATTGATTGATCATTTACACCTTCAGCTCCAAGCACTAGTACATTTGGGGCTAATTTTCGACGATTGATTGTCAGAATTGCGACTACTTTTCGTCGGACCGCCGACAAAAGTAGCCATTGAAAACTCGTCGTCAGACTTGTCGACGATGCCTCTGACTGTCGGAAGTACAACAACCCCATGGACTATGCCGACGACGGGCATGATCACTCTTCCGGTCAAAAAAGTCATCAGATGTTTGTTTAGATTGTGTCGGAATGTCAACGGAAGTTTGAAACTTTGCACCGATGGGAATGTTGTTTGTTCGACGGTTTTGTCGTCGGTCCATTATATGCATCGACAACCATCCGACAAGGAAGTGTCGTCTGACATACAACATCCTCGTCGAATGTTTGTGTAGTTTGAGTCAGAATTTCGATGGATTCCAGAAACTTTGCACCAACGAGAACGTTGTTGGTCCGACAATTCCATCGTTGGTGGAAAGTTTAGTCTTCGTAGTAATTCCGACGATTTTTTTTTTTTTTTTAAATTATTATTATCTAGACGTAAAGCACACCTCATTGATATGTACAACGAATGATATTCTATCCCCATTAGCTACCAATAGGGGGCATAGGTTTGAAGCTAATATGAGGTGCACTGGTTTCAAGCTAATATGATCAGGCGCACCATGGTTGAGATGGTCCAACTCCTAAGAGGACTGTATGAGTCACTGAATACTGGTAAACCTATTAAAAATGGTGTTGATAGGGAATTAGCTAACCCAAATACAAGAGCCTTTAAAGCCAATTAGGGAGATGAAATGACTTAATCTACCTTATCTAAGTAGTTGTTCTAGGGAGCTACCAAAACTTATCTACTATATATACATGAAATGAATTTATCTACTATATATACACATATTTCTTATAAGTATATCCCAAATTGATAATCTCATATAAAGTGTCATCCTATATCAATACATGACATATACCTATTGAATGGCATGTATATATCTCATACTAAGTAGTCACTCGTTATTATATATTCAACATATATTCAAAGATGATAATCATGCATTCCGGACTACATGAATATCCTCTTTAATAAAATAAATCACATGTACAAGGTTATTGGGTTTATCAAGTCCAATAGCAAAGTACAATAGGTAAAGATAGTAATAAAAATAATATTACTAGCATCTTAAAAGAAAACATAAATGCATTATGACCACCCATAAAACACTTGATATAAAATAGTTCCAACCTTTCTTTTGTTTAAGTAACTAAGGTATTTGAATTTAAATTTTGGTATAAAAAAATAAAATTTTAAACATCATCTCTCCCCCTGTATAGTTCAACATGCCCACATGTTTACTCCTAAAAATTTTCAACTCATTTAGATATCATATTTTCTAGTTATGAAATTGATCTTGGGATCTATGGGTTATGGGCCCATAATATACTTAAGTGAAGTTAGCATAAACCATATCAATTATGTTCAATTACATCAATCTCCACTTGGAGTGTAATAAACATATCATCAATGATTACAATGCTTATTTCAATATACATTGTGAATTGCAACTTGCAAGAATAGATGAAAGAGAAAGAACATGTGTTGAGGGAGGTGGAAGTGCTCTCTGAGGTGATCACAAATTGAGTCATCAGTCCCCAACGGTGGTTTGCAATGCCACTCGACCACGTGGAAACCTTAGGTCCACCCCATCGTGCTTGTGGGGATAGTTCCAAATAGTCAATCAAAGTATACAAGGGGGATGATAGGCTCACACATGCCATACACGATGCATACACGACACAAGTAATGGAACAATATAGTGCGACATCAATACAGAAGGATGATACCAAGTCATGAATCCACATAGGGTCACTACTTTAAAACTACACAAGGCATTAGATTCTAGAGTGTAGTGGAGGACGTGTCATCGTATGTCTCTTCGCACAAGTCCCAACGCTCCATGTGCGGGCTTGCCTTTCATTGTATGTGCTCATGGGGACACACCATATGGAACCAAGCATTCTCTCATACGGATGAGAACGACAATCACATAATCCATATGTTACATGAGCGGGTATGTCTCTTTGCACAAGTCCAAACGCTCCATGTGCATGCATGCCTTTCATCATATTTGCTACATGGGGATGAACCATATGGAACCAAGCATTCTCTCATGTGAACGAGATTAATGATCACATAATCCTTGTGTGAGTGGGCATGCCTCTTCGCACAAGTCCCAATGCTCCATGTGCGAGCATGCCTTCCCAAAACACCCTTGGTGTTGTGATATGCCTCAAGGCGTGCTCAAGGAACCAGTTTTCTTGTTATTTGTTTTAACCCAAGTCTATTGTTATGTTATCACTTGACTACAAAACTCCCCAAACATGAATGACAATTGTACCACTTTCAGACGAGGGACATGAGTGGGAGCCACTCCCTAGTCTCACTCTAGGACTAAGCTCATGCCATATCTAAATGCAAGACATCTCAAATTGCAAAATGCCATTTTCATACATAAGCAAGACATACTCAATTGGTCACAACACCAAGAGAACGGATCCCAATTGATCCCTTATCAAAATTCACATATATGTTATCATGATTCCATAATAGAATATCATCTCAAAATCATCAAATACCACTTTTCAATAATTCCCAAGTTTGGACCAAAAACCAGTCATGAGGCCAATTACCATTGTTGAATGAATAAATGAAAGATTTTAATGACGTCCACGAGACTAAATAGTCTATGGGACCAAGACAAACACCCTTAACCGATGGACCTCAAAAACCCTAAAATTTCAAAGTGCATAAAATGAAAATTCAAGATTAGCCTTTTGATTCTAATCAACTCAACAATACAATACTCCCTCGATTTGTCATTTCAACATCCCAAATAGAATTGAACAACATAACCTCATATATACTCGTAATTTCCAAATTTGGTTCATGCAAATCATATAATCATCCAAATGGAGAGATTTAAATTGGAAGAATACTTTAATTCACTCAACAATTCATTTGCAACAAACTAAAATCAATTCAATTGAAAAACAAAGGAGGAATTTGAGTTCCTACCTCAAACTTGACCAAATCTTCAAATTGACAATGTAATTGAACATAATTGAGATGAGACATGAGTTTCTTAATTGAAGTTACCCATAAACTATGTACAATTGTTTGAATTCTTTTAGCATAAACCACAATGAATCTACACATATAGTCCAAAGTAATCTAGCGAGGCATGCTATCTAAAATCCAAAATCATGAGTATTGGATCGAAGAGTAAAGCACAAAAATTTGATTATAGCAATCTGTTATACATAATATATCAAAGCAATTTGCAACCATATCTATTTAAGAATGGTTCAACATATAAACTCTTATCTTTCTTTTTTTTCGTAAGCATTATAAGCTATAATGAATATATAATATTGTAAAGAAGTCTTTATTGTTCATTATATAAATGGGGATATGTATAATATGGTATCGTTATATATTTTTAATTGTAATAGATAAGATTTGAAAAATATGTTTTATGTTTATATGTATTTATTCAAATAATTGATCTTTTGTCATTGAAATATAAGGATATATACCACTTTATTACTATTGAAAATTACTCACTGAGAATTAAAACAAAATAAATCTAGGATATCGAACAAAATTTTCTTAAGGTTTGACAATGGATGTATCCCTCAAATCAATCACAAAATTAACTATATAGATCAATATCTTACTTGAAATCACATAGAGAAAGCTTATTGATTGACTATGAACATGTTACCTTAGGATGAGCTTAGATATGAATTTAGAGTTATCAAAGCAATGTTAACAGCATGTATCGGACATCTGGGATAGCAACATAGAGAAAGTGGAATATAAAATAGGTGAGAGTGAAGTGCCTTGGATAGAATGTTGGAAGAGATGTGTGGGACCCTTTCAGACCCCATAGAAGCATTTAGAAGCCATTAAAAAGGGCCATAGACTAAATATTAATGATTGTCCTAAGGGTACCAATTGTGACAATCACAAGTTTACCAGTGATACTACCTACTCAAACAAGTTGTGTTTGGAAACCCCACTAGGCGTGTATATTTAATGGTAATGAAATGTCCTAAGAGTAGCCCTTACACCAGTATGCACATACCTTGGTGTCACAACAGTGTTGGTGTGGCCTTGGGCCAATGGTGGTTGACTGTTACAATTAGGACAATGATCTCAAATACAATTTACGGTGTTTATAACTCTAATGTCCCAATCTACTTGTATATATTTTCACAAAACAATTAACAACCCAACCGTAGCTATTAATAATATTTCCCCATAAAATGCATGCAAAACGTATCATCATTGATAGGATAACTGACTTGCATTTAGTAAGAGACCTCAATGAGTGGAGTTTCATGCTGAAAAGAGTACTTGCAATAAAGATATTGAAATCAACGAGACATTATGCATTCAAAAATCCAGAAGGAAGATCTAATATTTATGAATGAAATTGCAAATCAATCTAAGTTACATGTTTGATATCTCACTTATATCATGGCAACATAAAATGTATATATGCAATCAACATACCTCTTTGCTTGTTTATTTGAGAATGTTGCTAGGAATTAATAGGTGAATGATACATTGATCTACACATGAATTACTTGTACTTTCCCAATACTTTCATCCCTTGGTCAAGGCCGCGTACCCCCTAACACTTTAATATTGTTTCCACCCTCATAATTACTTGAAGGCCATGCTCAAATCACACTAAATGACAATAGTTAGTACAAAATAGTGACCATAACCAAGGAAGCCCAAATTTACTCATACTCAACATAATAAGAAATAGCTAAATCATCTGGACCATTATTCATAACATAACCTCTTTTTCACATCATGGGAGGCCAAAAGTACAAGGATCACACTTCTTCAAAGGAGCCATTGTTCAGAGCCACCAAACTATCAACAAGAGTAGAAGTTATTAGGCTCATACAATTTTAGGACATATAAAGAGTTGAATCAGAAGCAAGATCATGAAGCATACAATAGAGAGGTATTCATGGAATAGACATCTGAAAACATCTCATTCATGAAGTAACAAAATGCTAAATAAAATGACAAGTAATAAAAAAACTTACAAGGATGAGGCATATTCATAACTTTTCCAGTCCCGCCATGGATATCAACACTAGAAGCAACTCATGTTGTTAGTGTACATACAAGACAATATGGGAGTTCATTATACCCAGCAACTTGTGGTGTTGTTGTTTGTGTTGGCTCTATTGGACCTTGCAATTAAGATTCGATATACATTATTCAATAAGATTAACTGTGCAACATAATGAAATATTGAAAAGTGTGTTATCTTGTTGAGCTCTCTTGGTTTCAAGAATAGTTTAATATTCTCTACTTAATAGGGCCAGCCATGTGAAGGTGGAAGTATATCCCAAATTGATAATCTCATATAAAGTGTCATCCTATGTCAATACATGACATATACCTATTGAATGATGTGTATATATCTCATACTAAGTAGTCACTCGTTATTATATATTCAACATATATTCAAAGACGATAATCATGTATTCTGGACTACATGAATATCCTCTTTAATAAAATAAATCACATGTACAAGGTTATTGGGTTGATCAAGTCCAATAGCAAAGTACAATAGGTAAAGATAGTAATAAAAATAATGTTACTAGCATCTTAAAAGAAAACATAAATGCATTATGACCGCCCACAAAACACTTGATATAAAATAGTTCCAATCTTTCTTTTGTTTAAGTAACTAGGGTATTTGAATTTAAATTTTGGTATAGAAAAATAAAATTTTAAAGGTCATCTCTCCCCTTGTATAGTTCAACATGCCCACATGTTTACTCCTAAAATATTTCAACTCATTTAGATATCTTATTTCCTAGTTATGAAATTGATCTTGGGACCTATGGGTTATGGGCCCATAATATACTTAAGTGAAGTTAGCATAAACCATATCAATTATGTTCAATTACATCAATCTCCACTTGGAGTGTTTAATATACATATCATCACTGATTACAATGCTTATTTCAATATACATTTGAATTGCAACTTGCAAGAATAGATGAAAGCGAAAGAACATGTGTTGAGGGAGGTGGAAGTGCTCTCTGAGGTGATCACAAATTGAGTCCATCAGTCCCCAACGGTGGTTTGTGATGCCACTTGACCACGTGGAACCCTTAGGTCCACCCCATCATGCTTGTGGGGATAGTTCCAAATAGTCAATCAAAGTATACAAGGGGGGTGATAGGCTCACACATGCCATACACGATGCATACATGACACAAGTAATGGAACAATACAATGCAACATCAATAGAGAAGGATGATACCAAGTCATGAATCCACATAGGGTCACTACTTTAAAACTACACAAGGCATTAGATTCTAGAGTGTAGTGGAGGAAGTGTCATCGTATCTCTCTTCACACAAGTCCCAACGCTCCATGTGCGGGCTTGCCTTTCATTGTATGTGCTCATGGGGACACACCATATGGAACCAAGCATTCTCTCATACGGACGAGAATGACAATCGCACAATCCCTATGCTACATGAGCGAGTATGTCTCTTTGCACAAGTCCCAATGCTCCATGTGCAGACATGCCTTTCATCGTATGTACTACATGGGGATGGACCATATGGAACCAAGCACTCTCTCATGTGAATGAGAACAATGATCACATAATCCTTGTGTGAGTGGGCATGCCTCTTTGCACAAGTCCCAACGCCCCATGTGTGAGCATGCCTTCCCAAAACAGCCTTGGTGTTGTGATAGTCCTCAAGGTGTGCTCAAGGAACCAGTTTTCTTGTTATTTGTTTTAACCCAAGTCTATTGTTATGTTATCACTTGATTACAAAACTCCCCAAACACAAATTCCAAGCGTAACACTTTCAGACGAGGGACATGAGTGGGAGCCACTCCCTAGTCTCACTCTAGGACTAAGCTCATGCCATATCTAAATGCAAGACATCTCAAATTGAAAAATGCCATTTTCATACATAAGCAAGACATACTCAATTGGTCACAACACGAAGAGAACGGATCCCAATTGATCCCTTATCAAAATTCACATATATGTTATCATGATTCCATAATAAAATATCATCTCAAAATCATCAAATACCACTTTTCAATAATTCCCAAGTTTGGACCAAAAACTAGTCATGAGGCCAATTACCATTGCTGAATGAATGAATGAAAGATTTTAATGACGTCCACGAGACTAAATAGTCTATGGGACCAAGACAAACACCCTTAACCGATGGACCTCAAAAACCCTAAAATTTCAAAGTGCATAAAATGAAAATGCAAGATTAGCCTTTTGATTCTAATCAACTCAATAATACAATACTCCCTCGATTTGTCATTTCAACATCCCAAATAGAATTGAACAGCATAACCTCCTATATACTCGTAATTTCCAAATTTGGTTCATACAAATCATATAATCATCCAAATGGAGAGATTTAAATTGGAAGAATACTTTAATTCACTCAACAATTCATTTGCAACAAACTAAAATCAATTCAATTGAAAAACAAAGGAGGAATTTGAGTTCCTACCTCAAACTTGACCAAATCTTCAAATTGACAATGTAATTGAACATAATTGAGATGAGACATGAGTTTCTTAATTGAAGTTACCCATAAACTATGTACAATTGTTTGAATTCTTTTAGCATAAACCACAATGAATCTACACCTATAGTCCAAAGTAATCTAGCAAGGCATGCTATCTAAAATCCAAAATCATGAGTATGGGATCGAAGAGTAAAGCACAAAAAATCGATTATAGCAATCTGTTATACAAAATATATCAAAGCAATTTGCAACCATATCTATTTAAGAACGGTTCAACATATAAACTCTTATCTTTCTTTTTTTTGGTAAGCATTATCAGCTATAATGAATATATAATACTGTAAAGAAGTCTTTATTGTTCATTATATAAATTGGGATATGTATAATATGGTATCGTTATATATATATATAAGTGTAATAGATAAGATTTGAAAAATATGTTTTATGTTTATATGTATTTATTCAAATAATTGATCTTTTGTCATTGAAATATAAAGATATATACCAGTGTATTACTATTGAAAATTACTGACTGAGAATTAAAACAAAATAAATCTAGGATATGGAACAAAATTTTCTTAAGGTTTGATAATGGATGTATCCCTCAAATCAATCACAAAATTAACTATATAGATCAATATCTTACTTGAAATCACATAGAGAAAGCTTATTTATTGACTATGAACATGTTACCTTAGGATGAGCTTAGATATGAATTTGGAGCTATCAAAGCAATGTTAACAACATGTATCGGACATCTGGGATATAAACATAGAGAAAGTGGAATATAAGATAGGTGAGAGTGAAGTGCCTTGGATGGAATGTTGGAAGGGATGTGTGGGACCCTTGCACACCCCATAGAAGCATTTAGAAGCCATCAAAAAGTGCCATAGACTAAATATTAATGATTGTCCTAAGGGTACCAATTGTGACAATCACAAGTTTACCAGTGATACTGCCTACTCAAACAAGTTGTGTTTGGAAACCCCACTAGGTGTGTATATGTAATGGTAATGAAATGTCCTAAGAGTAGCCCTTACACCAATATGCACAAACCTTGGTGTCACAACCGTGTTGGTGTGGCCTTGGGCCAATGGTGGTTGACTGTTACAATTAGGACAATGATCTCAAACTCAATTTACGGTGTTTATAACTCTAATGTCCCAATCTACTTGTATATATTTTCACAAAACAATTCACAACCCAACCATAGCTATTAATAATATTTCCCCATAAAATGCATGCAAAACGTATCATCATTGATAGGATAACTGACTTGCATTTAGTAAGAGACCTCAATGAGTGGAGTTTCATGCTAAAAAGAGTACTTGCAATAAAGATATTGAAATCAATGAGACATTATGCATTCAAAAATCCACAAGGAAGATCTAATATTTATGAATGAAATTGCAAATCAATCTAAGTTACATGTTTGATATCTTACTTATATCATGGCAACATAAAATGTATATATGCACTCAACATACCTCTTTGCTTGTTTATTTGAGAATGTTGCTAAGAATTAATAGGTGAATGATACATTGATCTACACATGAATCACTTGTACTTTCCCGATACTTTCATCCCTTGGTCAAGGCCGCGTACCCCCTAACACTTGAATATTGTTTCCACCCTCATGATTACTTGAAGTCCATTCTCAAATCACACTAAATGACAATAGTTAGTACAAAATAGTGACCATAGCCAAGGAAGCCCAAATTTACTCATACTCAACATAATAAGAAATAACTAAATCATCTGGACCATTATTCATAACATAACCTCTTTTTCACATCATGGAAGGCCAAAATTACAAGGATCACGCTTCTTCGAAGGAGCCATTGTTCAGAGCCACCAAACTATCAACAAGAGTAGAAGCTATTAGGCTCATACAATTTTAGGACATATAAAGAGTTGAATCAGAAGCGAGATCATGAAGCATACAATAGAGAGGTATTCATGGAATAGACATTTGAAAACATCTCATTCATGAAGTAACAAAATGCTAAAGAAAATGACAAGTAATAAAAAAACATACAAGGATGAGGCATATTCATAACTTTTGCAGTCCTGCCATGGATATCAATACTAGAAGCAACTCATATTGTTAGTGTACATACAAGACAATATGGGAGTTCATTATACCCAACAACTTGTGGTGTTGTTGTTTGTGTTGGCTCTGTTGGACCCTGCAATTAAGATTCAATATACATTATTCAATAAGATTAACTATGCAACATAATGAAATATTGAAAAGTGTGTTATCTTGTTGAGCTTCGCTTGGTTTTGAGAATAGTTTAATATTATCTACTTAACAGGGCCAACCACGTGAAGGTGGAAGCTCTTTTGCCCCCCTCCAAAACACTCTAAATTCCTCGTTAACATCATATAACATTCATTCTTTCTTTCTTTCTAGCATTAATAAAATATAACATTCATTCATTCATTCTTTCTACCATTAATAAAATATAACATTCATTGATTAATATCACATAACGTTCATTAACACGTAACATTGATTAACATTAATTAACATGCAACATTCATCAATATTAATTAACACATATCATCCATAACCATTAATTAGCACATAATTACATTCACTAACACATAAAAATTAGTCATTATCAAATAAGGTAGATTACAATCGTTTCTTTTTTTGTTTTTTCTTTGAAGCTATGAAAAGACTAAGTGGAACATCAGTTTCTTTATCATTTCCCCCCTCTATAGTTGTTCCGTCCTCTGCTCATGATCTTGATGTATGCCTAGTCCTATACTAAGGACGAGGACACTAAAGTGAAGGGGGGTCCTCTGCAATAACAAAGAAATGGGTTAAATTCAAAACATTTTTTTATTATTGTTACAAGTATTTCATTAATTTAGAGAACATAATTATTGCGCTCTTTACCTGATGGGGCCACATCATTTTGTCTAGCCTCAACCTCAACATGTTGAACACCCTCTAGATCATCTGGAGTTGAAATACTAAAGGTTACATTAATGTTGAACAACAATTGCAATTATATTTGTTTAAAGAAATAACAGTGGTCCTCTTTACCTGAGTGGGGAACATCACGTTCCTGATGTTATGTACCCAGATCATGCTCCACTTGGTCACCACCGACTACATGCTCTAAAATATTAACAAAAAAGGTTACATTAATTACTACTCTAATTACAAATTAAGATGTTTAATTGTATTAATAACCACTTAAATAAATTTGAATAGCAAATGAATACCTCCACTATTGGGATGCACATCTGAACCTTCATGTGCAGGTGGTGTTTCACGATTAGCAGGCTATGTTCCAATGTCATGCACATTGTTATCATTGCTTTGTTATTTAAAATAAATATAGTCACTTTATGTTGGAATTCAACATCAATTAGATTATTGGTAAAGTATTAATTTGAGACAATTTCCATTTAGCCTATTTACCTGTGTGACATATGCACTTGAATAATGTGTATGCCCACTCAATTCTCATAGTCGATCAGCCACGACTGAATAGCCTTGCTGGTAGGCAATTCTCTTGTCATCTTCTGTGGACGCTCTATTGAATTTAGAGCCCTGCATTTTTGCTTGGTATCATGAATTTTGTTTGCATTGTTTGATAAAAAAAAAATCGTTTGCAATTTATTAATATTTTGATGCAATATTTCATTTACATGAGATACTTACAATTTGTGCAACAAGTTTCATATAACCACTAGAGCTGAGTTTGTGTTGCCTGTGCTTTTCTTGTCTTGCCTTGGTTTCCTTTGACGTGTCACCCAGTCTATAAAAAGTTTGAAATATGTTCTAGATTATATAAATATAAAGAATAATTAATTAGTACATAATTACATTCTTAATAGTTTCCGTACCTTCTTCTTGTGTCTAGTGGTGTATTTCCTTTTTTCCTTTCAATTCTCTCCTTGGCATCCAAAATCAGGTCCTTCCACTCCCTCTCTGGAATCATGGGGAGATGCTCATACTTTAGGTTCCTCTCTAAATGGGTCCTGTATTGGTCCCTCGCATACTTTAGATATGTGCCAACTTTTTCAAGGAGCTTGGTTTTGTCAAAGGTGTCATTTCCAAACCACTCAACCATTTGGTTTTTCAATTCATCTTTTAACCTTTTTTCCTTGGTCATTCCACCTTTTAAAGCAAAAACAAACCTGTTAGATTCATAAATGAACCGAAGCTACATTTATTACAGTTCAAGAAATGGATCAAAGGAAAACTATTCTAGCAATGATGTGAAATCAAAATAGTGGATTAGGATTAGTTCATATATGATATACCACCTTTTACGTATGGTGGGCCGAAATATCTGCAATGCAATGTCACTAAGATGTTTATAGAAAATATCATTTCCTGCAAAAAATTCATGAGATTATTAGTCCAAAACAAGTGATCATAAAGCAAATTACAATTAAACTATATATAATAATAATTTTAAAGTACCTGGAACCTTTTGTATCTTTAAAGGAATCATTTCTTCCTTGCTCAGGACCAATGTGGCTTGCAACGTTATCGTACTAGCAATACGAGAAGATCTATGAAATGATGGTATGTTATCACCAATAGTCACCTCTGGCGCATCCTCATGTGCATCTCCTCCTGCAGAAAATGAATCCACTATGAAATGCCCCCAAGAAAGAACGCTTGAAGGAAAATAAACACATAATAGAAGATAGAGAAAAAGAGGGATCTACCAACAGTGGGCGGGCCAATATGATGTGTAGTAGAGGATGTCTGGATGCTACGTGTTGCCGACATTGCAGTCGGCAATACGAGTGGGGCTAACCTCTGATGAGGCGGCGACGACATTTGCACAAGAACATTGACAACACCTGAAGAATAATACATTAATATATCAAACATTAAATGTATGAAAAGTGCAAGAATTGTAAACAAGGATGAACCTTTATTTTGAAGATTGACAGTATCAAGTATGATTTTTTTTGGGTACTCAAAGTGATAAGCCAAGCAAGCGATAATCCAAGAAAATCGTCATCACATGAAGTACCCGCAACACCCTGATCATGGCAATGGCTTTCATGAGGGCGGATAAATTGTTGTAAAAACAATACTTACATATTTTAGTTAATGACATAAAAGAGAATAAAATATAAACCATTATTGAACTTTTGTTATAATTAAAGCTTTCATTACTGCTTACTTGCAAGTTTTTTGTTGTCTAAATCAATACTTGCACCCTCTCTTGTATCTCATCAGTCATAGGATGCACAGCTGCCAAAGCAACAATCTCTTTAGTAATTTTTCTAAAAGGCTTTTTTATGAATTCCATAGGGTGTGTGGAATTTTCAAGGTCATCATCGCTTAATCCTATTGAGTCCACATCCCTAGAAAGGTGCTCAGGTACTGCAACTCCCTTTCCCTTTCCCTGAACATCCGTCTGTGTCAAGAATATCATTAACAATTACAAAATTAGTCTAAATCACTAAAAAAAGGAACATAATAATGTAACAGTTTGCTTCTATCTAATTTGTACAATTACAATGAGGTTTACCTGCTCGGTAGAAGTGTCGCGACCTACATCCCTGTGTGTGATATGTGATGGATCCACGTCGCCCTGTGACAAAGAAAAAATATAAAAAACGTTAGCGAAATTAAACCAATAGACTTAGCAAAAAAACTTCATAATAAAATGGTATATTGGATTCATTAATTGGAGGTTGGTTAATTTAAATGGTATATAGTACGTACCACCCCCATGATATTAACTTTGTATATATACGATTCAAACTGTGATTGATTAGAAGCTCTTCGCCTGCACTTATTGATTTTATCGCACATATGAATACATTATTTCCCTCGCGCGCCTCAAATATGCAATTGGGTTGTTTTTTAGTTGACCCATGTCGCGTACTATTTATAAAACCTGCAATATTCCCTATTGCTTTGGCCGACCATCAAAGCATACAACCACTCGTTTACTTTGATCATTATCTTTCTGTTGTATATAATTTGCTGACAGTGCATATCTACACATACTTTTTTTATATTGAACAATCTGCATCCAATTATTGTAATTGTAACAAGGTTCGACAAACTCCATAAATTCAACAACTTTTTTGTAACAGACCTTTATGTCGTCCATGGAAAATAAGACGAAACCATGTAACGATGAAGGTCCTATGCGATATATCCTATCGTTAACACAAAAATCGGTGTTTATTGGAGGAGGTTCCATGGGCACCCATTGTTTCTGTAGATGTTTGTACCTCAGTGGCACCTCAATGCCGCCTTTGGTCTCATCATCATAAGAACATGACCCCCCTTGAGCAAGGAAAAATTTCATGCGCTTATTGAATTTTCTTCGAATCTTTTGACCTCTTGTTGATCTCCCTATTGTAGACCTACTACATGTCTCACTTTCATTTTCTATTCCTGCATTTTCCTCACTCGACGAAGACAAATTTGACAAATACCTATTTGGGGGTACCTGCACTCCATCAAATGAGAGAGTTAATTGGTAATGAGAGAAATTTTGCAAATGAGGGCAATGTTGATGAAGAAGTCGGCCCTAAATTTGATTTTGGGATTAAAATGTGAACAATTCCAACTAGGGCCTCAAGTGTTGATAACTGTATTAGATTTGCTGCTAATGTCGAGGTTTGAAAAACTGAGGAAGTTTGTTTTCCAAATACTTTTAAAAAAATAAATTGTTTCTATAGGGTGTATTGACTAGTTATACCTGTCCATCCATGAGACTATGTCGGTTCCTCGTCAAAGGGGTTCAGGTTCCTGCACATGTAATTCATTTATCTTATGTTAGCTAAAAATTACATAGTATGCAACATGAACAACATGAACTTTGTTGATAAAAAGAGTATTAAATAATAAAAAGATGATGTCATCAAAATCATTGTAAATTTTTTAATTCCTTACCTTTACTTTATGTAGACTATGCAGGATCCTCAACTAAATGGTTGACGATGTCTGTAGTCAATGACCTGTTCCCACCAAGGGTGACATAATCACATAGGGACTATACATGAAATCAACACCATCAATTGAGCATCATAAGCATTACTACATTTGTAAGTTGATAAACAATAAATACGTACGTATGATAAGCATAATAAGCATCACATGATGTATCATCATATATGTAATTAAGCATCATAATTAGCATCACATATGTGTCATCATAAACATGTAATCCATCACATATGTATCATAAATCACCATCCATCACATAGGTAATAAACAATCCACATTCTATAAATAAACACAAAGTTCAAAAAATGTCACATGTATCATCATAAACATGTAATCCATCACATATGTATTTTAAATCAACATCCAACACATAGCTAATAAACAATCCAAATTCCATAAATAAACACAAAGTTTAAAAAATGTCACATAAATAGTCACTCTCCCTATCTCCATCTCCATATTGAAAGGTGCATCATGAATTAATTATGTAATGGCATTAGAATTCAAAACATAATGAATTAACTATGTCAAAAAAAATCTATCAAGAAATTAATATTAAATATATAATATACTAATCACATACCTCATACATTTCATTCATCATCATGAACATCATGATCATGATCATCATCTTCGCCATCACCATCACCATCACCATCTCACCATCACCATCACCATCACCATCACCATCACCATCTCCTTCTCCTTCTCCTTCTCCTTCTCCTTCTTCTTCTTCTTCTTCCATCACATTATACTTTATTGGCCTTCCTCTTGGATCATGTCTAACAACAAATGACCAACCCGGTTTATGTGGAACCTCTGAGTAAAATAATTGCTCACATTGGCTTGGAAGAACATAGGGCTCATCCCCAATTGGTTCAAATGACCTTGTATTAACCATTGTAAAACCATTATCATGTTCAATAACAGTTCTATCAGGATCATTTTTATTCAATCGTAGCATGTACCATTTGACGACGAACAAAACTAATTTGAAGGAATTAAAGTCACACTCAAGTATATCATCCAAAATGTCATAGTATCAATTTTGAGACTGTTGAGGATGTATGTCATTTCTTGATGAAATATTTGTCACCTCAAAGACTGCAGTGATGTCAGAATCACAAGTTTTCTTTATGCCATCCAACTTTTTTATGTGAAATTTATGACCATTGCAGCGCATAGCGTTGTGGTGTTTGACATGCGATATGTCAAACATGTAAAATTTATCGCATTGTGAGTTGATAAACATATGGGTGATTAATAAATTTATACATACCTGTTTATCTCTTAGACCATATGCTAAATCAATTTCCCTTTGCGTAACATTGGAATCTCCATTACGATGAGCTTCTTTAACCAATGAAGCCACGCCTTCTCATGTTAATGTGCATCTAGAATGTTGACAACATTCAATCCATACCGTCATCCAATCAAGATTGTTTGCAATATACAAATGTAGTACATCCCACTCTCGACCAACTGTACAAAAAATAAATAGACGTCTTACAACCGATTTATTTTGAAGATAAAGAATTAATTAACTACAATAACATCTTATAATTACCTTCACTTTCCTCAATCTACCTTTCCCCGTAAAGTACTCCCCTTCAAATTTGTTAATGGGGTTGGAATCCCAAATCTGATCCACGTGGATCTTTGCTAAAAACTTAGGAAGATATTAAAAAGTGTACACCATAGTCTGGTATACCATATATCCCTTCACCATATAACCCTCAGGATGTGCTCTTTGTCGAACCAAAGCCTTCAAAGATTTCAAGTGCCTCTCCACCATCCACATTGACCTAGTGTGTACAGGTCTACACAAATTAATCTCCTCAACTTGGTGTGTGAGGTAGTGTTCTTGTGCATTGAAAAAAGCTAGAGGTAGACACTTTTGCGTTTCACACATTATATGAGAAATTTTTCTCTTCCAATATTTTATATCTTCTTTATGGATTTCTTTACATGACAACCACCTACAAGATATTCAAGACACAAAAAAATATATTACATAACAAGTAAAACAAATCGCAAATATAATATCTATACATAAAACTGAACAAATATCACTACTTACCTCATGTATTTTCCAAGATCTTATATGACTTGGTTGACATTATTGTCGAAGTCGGCTAGGAGAGATAGAGGTAGAAAGTACTGCAACAATTATAAAATTATCTTTTCATTTTTTTCTAACATAATACATTGAAAGTACACGTACGCGCAATACATAAATACATAGTAAAAACACAAGAACATGAATTACCTTAATGAAGGTATGCCAATCATGCGTTTTCATCCCTGACCCAAATTCATTTTTCTTTGATATGAGATTGTTTATGTTTGGAGCAAATCTTGTGGGAAATCGAATTTTTTGTATGACTTCTTTTATAGCATTGCTTTTCTGGTCCGTTAATAACAAAGGAAGCTCACTTATATTAATCTGGTTTCCATGGCTATTTGATTGAATGACATTTATCATTGCATGATTCGAATCCTAAATGTCACTACATATTTTGACAATTTTTTCTTTGTTACGCCTTCCATCCAATATTTTCCATAATGTCTCTATTATATTCTTTCCAATATGCATAGGATCAAACAAATGCACAATTTGTAAATGCTCGTAGTAGGGAAACCTACTAAATTATTGGAGATAAATTTTTAGTCCCTTAGGAAGGTGGTCATTTATGCCTTCATGACCTTCACGATCATCAATCACATCATCAGTAAACAAAACAAAATAGAAAAGATATTTTATGACATAAACCATTAGATGGAATGGCATTACCTTGACGATTAATTCTATTATATTCCAACTTCCACATGTGAGGTGTCATTCTTCGTGGCTTTGATGTATTCTCTTCTTTCCCATTGAAAAGATGTTTTTCAGTATTTTGATACTTATGATTTTTGTGGAGAAAGTGCCTATACTCATCAAACACCTGCTTTCCTAAACTTTTTGAATGACGAGATTTCATCTTTGGACCACAAACTGGACATGCAAATTTTTCCTTTGTTTGAAGACCTACAAGATAATGTATAATTGGACTAAATATGATAATTTTTTGAATTATAATGTTCATGCACAACTTAAACACTATAACATACCACAAAAATGTGTTAGCCCTAGGGCATCGTGTATTGCCCGTAGAAGCATCACATGGAATTGAAATTGTCTTTGTCCTATTGGTCTAGAGATGTCATACATAGTGACACCATTCCATAACTCCAACAACTCGTCGATAAGAGGCTCGATGTATACATTCATATCTTTAACTTGGTACTTACCTAATCGAATGAACAAAAACATTACATAATTATTATGACCATTTTACTGAAATATTTATAATTAAATGTAGATGACTATATTTAAATGATAAAATACCTGGAACAATCATTGCCAACATTATGTACTCCCTCTTTATTGGCATCCACGGAGGAATGTTATTGTTGATAACAAAAACAAGCCACACTGAGTAAACAAATCTCATCTCTCCAAATGGATTGACACCGTCCGCTGCCAATGAAAGCCTGAGATTATGAGGTTCTTCTTTAAAGTGTGGCCACTTTTCCTCTATGTCCATAAATTTTGAACCATCCACAGGCATTCGAATAATGTCATCTCGATTTCTATTGCATGCATGATAATCCATAAATTGTGCCAAGCTAATGCACTTGAATAATCGTTGCATACATGGAATAATGGGAATATAGCGAAGAACCTTGTGAGGAACCCTTTTTGTTATTTGATCTGTTCAATATCTACTGATATGACATTCAAGGCATTCAGTTCAAAATTCATGTTGTTTATGATATATTATATGATCATTGGGACAAGCATCTATTGCTTGATACTCCATTCCAATATCTTTCATAATGGCAGATAATTCTTGGTATGAGTGAGGTAGAATATTTGATGGTGGTAACAAAAACTCACCTATCAATCTACAACAAAAAGATATAATTTGTTAATATAAAGAATATTAATGGTACAACATGATTCACCATTTATTATGACATATATGACATACCTTAACATACGTGAGATTGTTATGTTGGATAAACCATTCATAACCTTCAATTTCACCAACAACAGTACAGCGGAGAGAACAGTTGTCTGCGAGCCTTCGTAAAGAGCCTCAGATGCCTTCTCAAGTAGAGGGACATCATGAACAACATCAAGGTCATCTTCATCATCATGATCAGCTGCGCGAGTACTAAATGTGTCATGGATCAATCTATTTGTACCATCATCTTCAATTGTGTTTTGTGGCTCATGATCGTCATCTTCCATGGGATCATTATCTTCAACTTCGATATTCACACCTCCATGTTCATCCACTTTGAAAACCATATTCTCTGGGTTGTGTTGATCCATATCATGTGCTTTGGGGTGCTCGACCTATATAAAATTGATAAACATAAATAAACCATGATCATGATCTCATCATCAAGTGATTTATTATGTATATAAATTGTTAAAGCGATATAATGAAAAACTTACCAATGGATGATAATCATGTCCACCTTCAATGTGACCATGCAGCCTATAATGTTTTTTAGCTGTTTTGATTAGAAGTCTTCTAGTCTTTAACCCCTTACAAATTTTGCAGGGACAATAACATTTTCCATCACATTTTCTTTTCAAGTGAGACCACAATTTAGCAATTGTCTCCTTATTTTGTTGTTCACTGATATTGTCTGACATGGTCTTTCTTCACAGGCAAGAAAATAGGGCTATAGAACTAGTTATATAGAAGTTGAAATGTTATTTATGAAATCACGTTTCAGTATAATATACCAAATTAAATTACTTGAACATAGAAATTATCATCATTGAACCAAAACCATTTAACTCTTCTTTTTCATCTCAAAACATATCTAATGGCTTTGTGGTATGCAATCCTTGTATCATATCTTAAGTGGACTAATGTCTAATTGGGGTAATCCATGAGTGTCTAATGTGAATTCATTATCAATGTTGTGAACTCATCGAGAGTATGATGATATTCATTCCTTATAGGATCCTCTCAATACTATCCAAATCAGTCTAAAAGGAAAGCAACTATCCATTCCCATGCTCATGCATACTTACATGACTAATGTTGCCCTTGTGTATCCCAAACATTGGAGAGACCTTATTTGACTTGCCTAATCAATGTGGTTGCTGTCCTAATATGAAATACTGAGTTCTACCCTTTCCTCTGCATCAAACTTCTCGCATCATGTTTCTTCAACAAAACACACTAATATGAATTGAGCCAACACCATGAGGATAGGGTTAAGTATCATGGTAACTAATCATAATACATGAAGATGAGGTTCACACATAAGTGTTGGCTCTCAATAATGCCACACTTCCAAAATTGTTAGTCTCAAGACTTCTCCTATTGGGTTAGCACTCATTGATGGCCACAAGGCCAAATCAATGTATCTAGGCTTCAAGCTCCTTACTCTAGGCTTGGAGGACCCTACACAAGGTCTATGAACACTCACTTGGTATTACAATAGAAAGAGCCTTCCTCTAGAACTTTGTTTGCAATGCACACATCATTGGTAATAATTGTTATGATGGATGGTCTATTAGGAGGGTAAATAAAATGCTTATTCTTTTTCCACCCTTTGAAACTACAACAAGGTATTTGACTTGGCATGGTCCCCACACATCACTTCAACAACAAACATTAGGCAATTCAACCTTTTTCCTTCTCAATGCATTTTTTTTTGTCTTTCACTGGTTTTCTCAGTCTGATACATAGGGATATCAGACCTTTCATGGCATCATCACACACGCCTTCCAATATGTAGTCCTTTCATATTTTAGGTGCCTACACACTATGTTGTTGTTAAGTATTGATGTAGTCTTAAGACATCTCATGACTCCATTACATGTGCACACTTGGGTTTACAAACACAACTTTGTCAAAACAAAAACAATATCACTAGTAAAACTATGATTGTGACAATCAATACCCTTAGGACAGTCATAGAAATTTAATCTATTTCATTTGGTTTTGATCCACAAACCCTTTCAAAGGTTGCATAGGGTCGCCTCACCCCTCTCTCTGTTATCAACCACTTCAAAATACCAATCGCTTGATCTTCCCACCAAATTCTTCACTCTTACTACCTTTTACTATCTGATTAACATAGAGAAATCAGATTGTCCTCATGCCCAAACATGTACCAAATCTAATTTGGAGCCCTGCACACAACATAAAATGATAAATAGCATGAAAAAGGCCTTCCCACACATTTAGGTGAATTTATATGCATGGGAGACCAAACTATACATTATATACTCCTCTTGGTAAACACTAGGCAGGGTTTTGACATTTTTTGGAAAAAACTATGATATCTTCTTTAAAACACTATGAAATTCAATGCCACAAGAAGACAAAATGAAGTTAACTCTATAAACAAAAATCTTGTATTTATTTTTAATCGATGCTTTCCTACATTGTTTGATCTACCATCTTGTTAGAAATCTCATCTCTATTATGCTTTGATGGATGTCGCATCTTGTTACAAACCTCACATTTTGGCACTGGTAGAAAGGATTTTAGAAAGGGTTGTGGAATATGGCTTCTAAATCTACCAATTGTCATTCCATCTTGTGCATATGGCTTTTACATGTAGAAGAAATAAATTTGATAAATAGGTCATATGGTGGATGATAAGTGAAGGATTTTTCATACTAAAGGTGTGGCACTAGTGGCTTTGGTACATGAAGGTGACTAGAGGTTGTGGAAGGAGAAATGGTGGAAGTTGGATCTATGGTAGTGGGAGTAGATGTTATTTGCGCATGAAAATGTTAAGCTAATACTCATAAAATAGCTAGGAGTCCAACTTAAGGCATTCTATTTGTTAATAAATTTCTCTACCATTGAGCTACTGCCCCCTTTCTTACCATTCCATTGTTGGCTTGAGTGTAGATTATTTTCAACACCTATTATAAGACACATTATAGGTTCTTGGGGCTCCTAACCTAACCTAGCTTTGATAACAGTTTGAGCTTCTACTCATGGACTAGTTAGGTTACCAAGATATGACCTTTTGTTTGTTGTTAGAATGTGATCTATGACTAAGTATTAGAGGATCTTACTAACTTGGGTATCATGCTTTTATGTGTCTCTGACATGACTCCTAGTAACTGTATAAGGATCTTACTAGTCCTAGATCTATGCAAACATTTTAGTCATCTTGTGACAGTCAAAGAGGGCAATAGTAATAAGTCTTCATGATGGAAGTCCATTAAAGGTGGTAGTCAACATAGTGAAAAATCCTAATCATGTTTAGAGCAATAGGCAACCCTAAGAACAAGGAAAAATAGTCATGTGATAATGCATAGGACAACCTTAATGCCCAAGTTTAGAGAGCATATACAAGATGAATAATGATAGTCTACCACCAAAGATAAAGACAGGGGTAAGTTCAGTGTCAGGTACGTATAAGCATGAATTTCCTAAGTTAGCATTAGAGTATATATCATCCAGTATGAAATACATATTTAAATTCAGATTTGTGCATCATTGAATATAAATTAAGATGTTCTTAATCAAGTCAATAACAATTAATATCATATTAAGTTAAGAAGGTAAATTTTATCTATTTATTCAAACAACATTAAAATAACATAACGTTACTGCCAGACATAACATATAAATATATATATCTGCACATAATCTCAAGAATACATAATACAATTAGATTCTGGTTATGCAAATTATGGTAATACTGCAAATTCTTATAAGGAATGACAAACTTGATTATAATGAAATGACAATAAGTGGTTAATGCTGATACAAAGTAACACTAATAGGAAACTTTGATGACAATCTAATACACATCATTATTGAACTTACCCCTGCCTCATATAACCCTATGTTGGCTAGGCCCCACCATAATTAGAAGATCCTAATTACTACTGTCCTAAACCTTGCATCGACTGTCACAATTTGACAATGAGTTGAGTTAGTCCATTAGCGAGATTGGGAAAGATTTTGGTATTGAGTTTTGTGTTGGTGGAAGGTTTAAGGAGGTACACTATGACATGAAATGACTCTTCTTGTCCCTCATGTGAATGTGCTCCTCTTGAAGAACTATGCCATGGATGACCCTTCCTTCTATTTCCTACACCCTATTTTCTAACCCACACCTCATAACCTTTACCTCATTTACTATCATTATTACCTTCCATCTACCTTTCATATCCCCCCTCTTAACCTCCTTCACTTTCCTACATCCTATCCTAAACCTTAACCTCATACACATTTACTTTTACTTCACCTACCTAACCCCATTCTATCATTCACATCCTTTTATCTCCCCCCATCCACTTTCCTACCTTCCAAACCCCTAACATATCCTAACTTACCTTTTCACCATTACATCCTTCATCACTTACCTCCCTATCTTATCCTAACCCACACCTCATAACCTTATACCTCTCAGCTTCCATTTTATACCACTTTCCTATCAGGGTACACTTATCCTCCCTTCCAAAACAACGACAAAAAATTGCACTCGATCACTACACAATGGTCTTATGGTCCTGTAGCAGGGAGTTTCTATCACATCCATATATACCAGCATACATACCCAAGGTAAGCTCTTCAACTAGAGCCTACGTTCAGGCCACTTCCAATGGATGTCAGATACAAGAGTGGCACAATCTGTGTTCTTCCCTATTTGATCACGTAGGTTTAGGTCATCCCTCTCCTTATTTAGGGTCTACCCTAAGAGGTTATGCCTATAAAGAGGATAATTGATCATTTCATTTGATCAACCATCCAAATCAATCTTATTTATCTCTTTTTCTACCAGACTGAATATGAGCTAGGGAAAAAAATTATGAGCAGGAAAATTCATTATAATAAAGATAAAAATTGATCATCAACCAACACAAATGCAACCTCCTATGTAAAACTCAAACAGTTCCATCACTACATAAAGCAAATTCGACACATTGTCACAAACATAATGATTTTTTCTTCAAGAAAACAACCTATGAATGAATTGGTTGATTACCCTACCTTTTTTCTTCAACTGGATCTTGGCGACACCGCAATCTAGAATTGTTTCCCTCCTTGTAATGTCCAATTTTTTTATGAATATGGCAGAGGTCAACGAGACGAAGAGGCGAGATTAATGTTTATCAAATGACTTCGTTTTTTTTTTTTTGAAGTAAAGCCCATGGTCGTCAGAATTTCGACCAACACGAGCACTTTTTAAAAAAACACAAATTTCATTGCCAATTCCTTCTCTGTCAAAACAAAATGTTGAATTATCGTCAGAATTCCGACGAATGCGGGCATTTTTTCAAAAAATAAATAAATTTGGTCACAATATGCCTTCTTCGTCGGAAACCTTCGTCCAAATTTTAGGCCAAATGTATTAGTGAAGATATCAATACATGATTGTAGAGTGTTGAAGTCCTCCCCTCCTAGCAAATCCTATTTCTTTATCACATCTTCATCTAACCCTTTGATTTTCTTGAGTACTTTGGCTTCTTTTAAGAACCCATTTGACTGTGTTTTCCATTGTGTGGAGTGGTAGATGAGGTCCTTTTCAAGGAGATGAGTGTCTTCATATATTTCCATGGTGTCCTGTAAGAATTCCCTCACCTTACTCAGTTGATCCCTAGTCCAAGTTTTGATTGCGGTCGCCACTTTTCACATTTCATGTATTGCCTTAACCTCTTCTTGTGGGGGCAATGAAGTGGAAGGCAAAGTATCATCGGATATTGAATCTAATGGCCTTGACATTTCAATGAGAAATTTTTTATATAGTTGTAGATGTGCCTTGACCTCCCTTTTAGACCTGTGCTCCTTTTCTATTCTTGTTTTTATTGTAGATGTAATAACATTGAGGGAGGCCATTTCTCCCCATTTGGTCTGCTTACCAAGGTTAACCTGAGAGATCTGATATTTTGGGGGGCTTGGTCACCTTCTTTTTCTTCATGTGTTGGAGCAACAATGTTGGCTATTACATCACCTAAATCACTCCTCAAAAGATGGTGAAGAGTTTTGGCCCTCTTGGTTCTCCTTCGAGAATCAACTATTGCATCTTGTAAGGTAATGCTTGGGAGAACAATCTTCTTCTTCTTTTGAAAATTAAAATTCAACCATTGTGACATGATAGAATCTTGCTGTGCCCCTTGAGTGGTGACTTCATCGGTCACAATGTGAGTTTCCATTTGTTGTCCATGTCCTTCTTCTTCCGTTGTTCCTCGTTCACAAGTTGCTCATGTGGTTATTGTTGCGCAGGCTCTTCATGGTGTGGTGGAGGTTGTGTGAGATTTGTTGAGCAAGGTTTTCTTTAAGCACTTGTTCATAACTTTGTTGTTTTTTAACAAACTCTTCTAACTTCTTTCCCACCTCGTGCTCAAAAGCCTCTTTATCAGCCTCTTCTTGTTGTTTCTGTTGATCTCCTTCTAATTGCTTAAGGAGAAATTCCTAGTCCTGCAGAGTGAGCACCATCCACTCATCCTGTTCATCAACATCCATGGTTTCTTTGTGTCCTCCATATCCCTGTGTTTGGGTGATGTCCACCTCTTTATCCTTGGGTTCATCGACCTGCTCTTCGTTTTGAGGGATATTGGGCCCTTGTTGTAATAGTGCTTCTCCTTGAGCTGATTTGGAGTTGACTTGCGTCCGCATTGATTCCCCCCTCTTTTTGTATGTAACTGTTGAGATGGGCTCACCTTCTTCTTCAGAGTCTAACTCAATGTTATGAATTGTCACTTGCTTATGAGAGAGAGCTACGGTTGATGTCGGGGCTTGAGTGGGAGGAGCATGTTGTTCAGTATCTTTTGCTTGTGATGTGCCTTCTCCTGAAACAATACCAATTGTTGGTACAACAGGTGTGATTGAAGCTTGAGGAACAACAAGTAGCTATGTTATTCCATGTTCAACTATTGTTTTGAGGAGTTGAGACTCCATCTTTGAATCCAGTTGTTTCATCAACTCTTCTTTGTTTACGACATGCATTGCCACCTCTGGATCTATGGGGGTATTCTTCTTGGATTCAGACCTTGTCCTCCTTTCATATTCCTTGGTGGTTTTGGATTGAGGGTTACCTGTAGCCTTCCCTTTCTTCTTTTCTTTGGAAGTACTGGGGCAAATCCTGAGACTAAGCCATTGTATTGTTCTTTCAACTACTTTCTCGATTATAATATCAATATCAACTTTTTCTTGCTCTGACCACCTGATTGGAGAGAGAGGCCTCTTGTCGACCATGGTTTCATCATAGGTTGGATCAAGTAACTCTCTATTGTCCTTGATTTCATTAGGGATATTTGTCTTTACCTTGAAGTTCCTAATTTGGGGAACAGTCAACCTGAAGGATCCCCTTTGCGTAGCTTCAAAGTTGTCTTGCATGCCTATCCATTAATCCTCCACAACTAGTAAATGGCCTAAGTATGATACCGACATCATCTGTTTGAGTTTACCAAACATATCATATATTTCCTGAGCATAATTAAATTCTTTTAGGCTGAGATCCTGCAATTCATGAACAACTGCTTTGGTTGTTTGTATATTTGGGCATGAGTAATACTCCAAAGTGATTGGAAAAGTGACCCCAATTTTATGCTTGAGGGTTAAAAGAGATTGAAGCCCTACGGTCTTCCTTTCATATTCAACCATAATGATACGGTTGCTATAGTATTGAGGAAGAAGGAAAGGTTTTCCTGTGAATCCTCTTACTCATATATATGTTGAGCATTGGTTTTGGAGGAACCACATTCCCCATTCTTGTACCATTTCCATGGCTTCTGGAGAGATACAATATTTGGTATCACCTGTTAATCTACAAATCTCTGCATAGATGAAGGCGTCGTTGATCCTCTTGAAATGGAACTTTGCTTGTTGGATTGGCAACTGAGTGCAATATTCTCATGCTCTCTTCTTCCCGGGTTCCTCCCCTAGTCTACCACTAGTGTTTAGCCTAGGATAGACACCACTACTGGCTACTACCCATATTACATATGAGGTCATGAATAACTTCTTTGTTTCCAAGACATTACACATTTGTTCATGAATAATGTTGTAAGACACTATGCGCCTAATCAAAATACTCCTTTCCTATGAGAATAGTGTGGATATAATGGAACATCCACAAATGGTAATGTCTGCAATCCTTTTTACTTAAGGCTCAACCAAGGATAATGATTATGTCCATTGGTGCATCTTTGAAGTCTTCTCTCAAGATGCTGGTTGCCTTAAGTCTAGATTTTATTGGTTCATAAAGCCATGCTTCATTTATTTGGCACTTGTTATCTGTGACATTGTTATTAAATATCCTGATTGCCTCTTCTTCAGTGGTCTGGAGGACCTTCTCATATTGGGGAATGCCAAAGGTCATGGCAAGCATTTCAGGCAAGAGATCAACCACCATGTTTCCTTTTGTATCTCTGCACTTCTTGGTATCTTTGTCATAGTGTTGAGCTATGACAAGTATGAGTTCCGGAGACTGCACTACATGGGGAAAGACTGTAGCTTCTACAAGCTCAGATCTCTTGATTCTTTTGTATGGTGCTTGGAGGTTTGGGTGAGAAACTTCCTTCCTAATTGAATTAAGTTCAATGTGTCCTATCTTTGTATTCATTCCCCCACTTTATTTCATTATCAAATTTTGAGACCAAGGTTTGACCTTGATATTGGTACTTCATTGTGATCGGGTTTTTCTCAAGTCTGACCTCACTTTTGGTCTTCTTCTTGGGTGTAGCTGATGTTTCCATAAGACTGCTTCAATCTACATAAGGGAACATGTATAATTAGTGCCTTAGGATATTGATTTAGAAACAATTGACTCTGGAATCCTGGGGTCTTGGGGTCCAAAGAAACTGTTATGCTTGATTTCAGGATCCCGGGGTTTTAGAATCCCGAAAATTGGAAACTTAACAAAGGGACATACTTCGGAGCTCCGGGGTCCCAAAACTCCAAGGTATGTTTAGCAAGAAACCCAATGCTTCTGGATCTCAGAATCCTGAGGTCTTAAAACTCTGAGGTATGTTTAGCAGGAAACTCAGTGCTTTGAGGTCCCAGAATCCTGAGATCCCGAAGTGATTAAAAGATCAAGCGGGAATATTTTGTTAGACACAATGCACCACTAAGAGGGGGGTGAATCAGTGGTTCTCAATCTTTTCCCTTTAAAAATCCTATGTGTGCATACCGGTTATCAAATCTAAATCAATGCAGAATTACCGATTGGTGGGGAGACTAATCAAAAATGCATTCACACATAAAGGGACATCACATAACACCAACATATACGAGGAAAACCCAAGATGGGAAAAACCTTGGTGAGAAAGGCTGCTGGAGACTACTTCTCCAATCCAGCCTCACAATCAATCTCTGATTACAATGTTTAGGGCACCAACCCAAAGAGCTACAACCCTTGCACTGAGCTCCAACTCAGTGAATACAAAGCATAATCATTTACAACTTAATATCCTTGTTAGAAATGGATTTTGTAACTCTCCTTCAAATCTCTCTACTGGATCTTCTATCCTGGTTCTCTCTTCTGGCTGCCTCTTCTCTCAACTGCTCTGCTGCTCTCCACCAGTTCTATCTTCTGTCGATTCCTTCTTGCCTACTCTTCACTCTTATGCAACTCTTCACTACTGGTTTTGTCACCACTGATTACCTCATTGTTGCTGGTTGAACTCTTCAACCCTAGCCTCTTTTCACACTCAGTCTCTCTTCTGGTACTCGTTGAGTACTTGACTGATCTTATCTTAAATACAACAACCCTCTCTCATTCAGTATCTTTCCAGTCACTTTAACCTCATTGGTTAAACCTTCACCACAACCTATTACCAGTTGTCTCTATGTTGCTCGGCCTTTATGATCCTCTCTAGATATCACACTTCATCTACTTCTCTATTCGGCCTTGTGCATCACTTCATGTCATCTCTCTCTGAGGCATCATCAACTTCTATCTTCGGCCTCCATATTTATGATAAGACATTCCCGCCAAAAGCAACATTCAAACATGGAGCCTTAGGGATTCTTCCACTGATCATGAGGCATATAGAATCTAATCATATCTCATTCAATCTGTGCTCCAAGACAACTATCTGCACATCACCTCCATTAATGTGCCTTCCAATACACGTTTTCTAAACTTAGCAAACATGGTCCTGTATCTCAACCTGCATCTGTCAAATGCCATAAATATCTCAGTTGTTTCCTTTGACAACCGAGCACAAAGATCGGATCATCCTTCCTTGATCCACTCACGAAACTACTCCTTCAATCTGCTTCGATTTGGAAGATCATTCCTTTCTTGATTTTTATTGTTTTCTTCATCTCGAGCCACAATCTTATGCTTTTCTTCCTTGAGCCTTGCAGTCAACATTTAATGTCGACCAACTACTAGCTACCTCACTGACACGACACTTAACCGACCTCTGCAAGCTTTCCACTTCAACTCCACATGGCATCCTTTGTCGGTATCCACTTCAACAAAGATATTTGTGTGGGTTCAGACAGGATCACCAACCAAACACTCAACCAACCCTTCTTTTCTACTGGTTCACTAAGTATCTCACACTTTACCGGTTACCCTTCATGTCTGCACTTTGCTGATATGCCAATAGAACACCTTAACTGGTCGCTAGACATATCTATCCATAGCATGCTCATTTACATCATGTAGGAGCACATTACTTAGCCTTCTTGCTCTCTCACCGGTTCTCATACTCACCGGTAGCCATCTTGATGACACCATGTCATCAACCTTCAACTGATTCCATCTAAGGCATCTGCATATTGGTTGCATTCTCTATTTGCAGCTGCTCAACTTTTCCTTCTTCATTATCAGACCGGACATGATCATCTCAGGCGGTTTGTCAAGGTGACAAACTCATTACTTCTCTACTCTTCTTTTACTGTCCTGGTGGCTTATCATGCCTTCTATGTTTATCCAGTGCATATCCCTGAATGCATGCACTTGAGGCATCCTTTTGTTTTACTGGTTAGGTCTAGTGAGAGCCTCTAAACACCTACCTTTACCTCATCTTCCTCATCTCACAAAACTAAGATGCACACTATGTATAATAGGAGATAAGCTCCACTTACCGATGGCAGTGAGTCCTTGTCATCTGCATCCCGCAATGCACTCATGATCTGGTGTAGGTATATTCACTGTCAGTCATCTCTTCACATGGTGACTGCATCTCTATCTGATGAGAGTCTTGTTGTTTTGCATCCACACAACATACCAGTGACCTGTACATCCTTCTCCTCCGGTGTTGATGTGAGTTAGGTAGCATTCTATCTCTTCATCACAAACAATAGCTCAACATCTTGCCCATTCACAGATGTCATCATGTATCGGTTGTTATATCATACCGGTCTCCTGTCTATATCTTCCACATAGGTTATACACTAACTTGTGTATGGGTGATTCAGCTGTGACTCCAATGGTCATTCCTTTGAATGACATTCTTCTTCTTTACCAGTGACCTACAACACTTATTTGACATTAACGACTTCACATCAACAATACTCCCATCTCGGTTGTCCTTCTATATCGGTTGACATCAATGACAACACAATGCCAACAATCTCCCCCTTTGGCATTGATGTCAACTCATGTAGTATCCGACATACTACATAATCTCTCTCCCCCTTTGTGTGATCCAACTCTCCCCCTTTGTATAATGCATGGATTCTCACACATGTAGTATGCGGTATACTATATCATTCCAACAATGGCAAAGGGCATTGTCAATATATCATTCCTCCTTGCATTTACCGGTCACTGACATAAATCTTTCTCCCCCTTTATCTTTATCGAATGCATCTCCTCTTTTGATACCAATTGGTATAATTTCTCAAGTTACAAATCTTGAGATAGAGGACTCAACCATCAATTGACACCAATTGATTATGCAAAGCTTGATACAGATTGTTAAAGCACTCAATTTGGCATAAATGTGTGTCAATGAAAAACTACTTACTTGCTGGTTAGACTGCATCATCTCCCTTTTGATATGTAGAAAATATTCTGACCCCAATTAGTTCATATCAAGTGTTGAAGCCGACACTGATACCAATTATTTCTTCTCCTGTGCAGGTAACTCTCCCTTTTTGTAGACAACTCTTCCGGTGATCCAGTTGTGAATTCAATTGAATAGGCATTGAAATATCTCACAACCCCGGACACTTCCAAAGACACCATCACAACAATACAACCATAGAAACTTGCACACCCTATGTGTCCAGCAAGTCTGATATACATCAGAAAACATGGTTGTCAACTCCCCCTAAGTCATACATCTCAGGTCCACATTGCCGGTCATATCCAAAACTGGGGCTCTAAAAAACTCCATATACCAGTTGAGTTGTGCATATGTGATCATCCGATGATCTTTCAAATCCATTATATCCACCACTACCTATGACATGATCCTGGATGTACACAATGTCATACAATGTCATCATCATGCCAAGAGTTAAACCGGTTAGCCCAAAAACATGTATGCCTGCATAATCAACAACCGGGACAACATATGTCTTTTGGGTCTTTTCCAATACTACCTAAGACATAAATATCGCATTCCATGCTAGTGGGGCTAATGCAATAATCTCAAACCTCATTGTCTTACATAACCTACAAGTACCTATTAGCATTCATGCTGATAACATCTTGCACATACCGGTTTCCTGTACTAGTCCATCATCACTATCGGAGCCCCTTCCTGTAACTCCTGACATTTTGTGTCACTATGCATCTAATTTCAATCATGAATCTCCATTCATTGACACAACATTAGTGATCCAACTCTGATATGTAGGTGTGTAGCCAAGGCAACCACTACACACACTTATCTTCTCATTTCCATTTTTCATACCAACATCTTGTCCTTCCAAGTGCCCTTTTTCACTGAGGGGGTGAATGATCTAGTCAATATGTTACTCCCCCTAAGGTTCTACATCTCCTTTAGGCCTTAGGAGATATCACTCATGCATTGAATGCACAGTGTCAGTCCATGGTTGCATCATCTTGCTTCTTCCTCCAAACTTGCTTGGTCTCATTCTTCTTCCCATTTTCAGACTTGGGAGAAGGTCTTACCTTCTTTTGCTGATGGGTCCTTTCATTTCCAGACACTTCATCACAATCGGAAGCAATGCTATAGTAGACATAACATCCATCCCAACTTCATGATTGGGGAATCTCTTAACATACTAGTTTGACCATCTTCTTTTGGTCATGTTATTGTAACTGGCAACCAAAACCTGTGGACCTCTTGATCTTGCAGGGACATTTCTTCTTTGGTTCCATGCAGGTCTCTGACTTCCATATGCTCTGTATTCATTTATGTGTTGAGAATAGTTGCTATACTGGCTTCCACATGACTGGAAGTTCCTCCTCCTGCATTCAAACTCTCTATGGCCAATTCCATTGCAGTTATAACATACATTATTTTCATAACTGGGAGAGGGGATATGCATGTATTCACTCCTTGATACATTTTGCTCATATGCATGATTTCTATGAGATCCTAGATTATTCCTTCTAGGTCCCTTTTACATTCTTTTGCCCCATGGCCATGACCATTACATGCAAAGCAATAACCGAAGAAGGAAGATTTATAACTTACAAACTTATTCTACCATGCATGGGGAGATCTTATCGGTCTGACATCTCCATTTCTCCTTATCTGAGGATGGATCCTAGGTTGTTCATTCTTTGCATTTCCTCCATCTGGTCCTTTCATCTTCCACACCTGCCTTGTCATGTGGGCGGTAGCATTTCTTTGTCTTCTACTAATAGGATGTCTTATTTGTTGTCTTCTCATGTTCTTGCTTCCGGTGAAGCTGTCTTCTCCCATTTTCCCTTTTCCTTTGGGATCTGCATTGTTCCTCCTTCTTGCAACACCAGTCTTCATTCTTGTCTGCAAGTCTTCACCGGTTGTATTTAGATCAACCTTCTTCTGGGGATATTTTCTAACTGTGAAGGTCTAATCTTTGTTCTCTCCATTTGAGGAGACAAACAAAATGTCATTGTGGGGGACATTCTTTCTGGTGGAGCATTCACCGACACCATTTCCTAAACCTTCAGTGTCCTTAGCATGCTTTTTCTTTTTCAACATTTTGTCCAAGGCGTCACTATTGCTATGAAACCGGATTCTTACCTTGAGCTCATCCAGACACTTCTCAAGGTCATTTAGGAGAACCTCCATTTCTCCATGAAGCTGTTGATATTATTTATCCTTTACCTCTAGCTTAGATGCTAGATCTTTACACCGACACTCCTTGGTGTCTTCTTCTTGAGTCTTCAACTCTGAAATACATTTCTCAGATTCTTCAAGGCATTCTATCAACCGGTTCTACTCCACTATTGCAACATTCTTGAATAACTTGTACTCATTTCTCACTCTACTAAGTTCTTCGAGTGCACTTACAAGTTCTCCTTCAACATCAACTTATGCTTCCTCTTCTTCTTCACCTTCACTATCACTGCCAAACACATCTTGTCGGTAGGAGTGATCTGCATGATCATTCTCAGATGTGTGTCTCTCATCTTCTGATTCTTGAGCCATGAAGAGGTGGGTTCCTTCTTCATCAAAGTTTTGACTGATACATAAGATGCATTTCTCATCTTATCATCACAAGCCAATTCTGCAGTAGTGGGCTCATTTCCATAGAGCTTCTTCAATATCTCCCATAATCTTGTTTTTGATCTGCATCTGTCCACCTATGAGGAGACATCACTAGATAGTCCAATAGGTATAGCCTTCATTGTTGCTTCATTGCACTGATTTCTTTTTTCTACTTCAGGACCGGTGGGAGGACTAACTTTAATAGGGCAGCCATTTACAACAGACATCAACACATCAAACCCTAAGGAGGATAGGTAGACTTCCATTCTACAAATCCAAATGGAATAGTTTGAACCATAAAAAAATGGAGTAGGGATTGACACTAAACAAACCATTGTGTCCTTAATCTAGAATCTACCTAAGCTGGAGAAAGCTCGTTTGAGTGGGAACCTAGGCTCCGATACCAATTGTTAGACACAATACACCACCGAGAGGGGGGTGAATCAGTGGTTATCAATCTTTTCCCTTTAACAATCCTATGTGTGCATATTGGTTATCAGATCTAACTCAATGCAAACTTACCGGTTGGTGGGGAGACTAATCACAAATGCATTCACACATAAAGGGACATAACATAACACCAACATATACGAGGAAAACCCAAGATGGGAAAAAACTCGGTGATAAATGTTGATGGAGACTACTACTCCAATCTAGCCTCACAATCAATCTCTGATTACAATGTTTAAGGCACCAACCCAAGGAGTACCAACTCCTGATTTTAGAGCACCAACCCCTGATTTAGGGCACCAACCCAAGGAGCTACAGCCCTTGCACCAAGCTCCAAATTAGTGAGTACAAAGCATAATCATTTACAAGTTAATATCCTTGTTACAAATTGATTTTTTAACACTTCTTGAAATCTGTCTACTGGATCTTCTATCCAGTTCACTATAGGTTCTCTCTTTGTCAGTTCTATCTTTTGGCTGCCTCTTCTCTCAACTGGTCTACTTATCTCCACCAGTTCTATCTTCTGCCAGTTCCTTCATGCCTACTTTGCATTCTTCTGCAACTATTCACTACCGGTTTTGTCACCATTGATTACCTCACTATTGTTGGTTGAACTCTTTAACCCTAGACTTTTCACACTCAGTCTCACTTTTGGTACTTGTTGAGTACTTGACTGATCTTCTCTTAAATGCAACAACCCCCTCTCATTCAGCAGCTTGCCAGTCACTTTAACCTCACCTGTTAAACCTTCGCCACAACCTATTACCAGTTTTCTCTTTGTTGCTCAACCTTTATGATCCTCTTTAGATATAACACTTCATCTACTTCTCTATTCGGACTTGTGCATCACTTCGTAGCATCTCTCTTTGAGGCATCATCAACTTCTATCTTCGGCCTCCATATTTATGATCAGACATTCCTGCCAAAAGAAACATTCAAATTTGGTGCCTTAGGGTTTCTTCCACTGATCACAAGGCATATCGAATCTAATCAGATCACATTCAATCTAAGCTCCAAGACATCTATATGCACATCACCTTCATTAACATGCCTTCCAATACACGTTTTCTAAACTTAGCAAACATGGCCATGCATTGTGACCTGCATCTGTCAAATGCCATAAATATCTCAGTTGTTTCCTTTGACAAGTGAACACAAAGATCGAATCGTCCTTCCTTGATCCACTCACCTAACTACTCTTTCAATCTGCTTTGATTTGCAAGATCAGTCCTTTCTAGATTTCTGTTGTTTTCTTGATGACACCATGTCATCAACCTTCAACTGATTCCATCTAAGGCATCTGCATACCGGTTGCATTCTCTATTTGCAGCTGCTCAACTTTGTCTTCTTCATTATCAAATCGAACATCATCTCAGCTGGTTTGTTAAGGTGACAAATTCATCACTTCTCTACTCTTCTTTTACTGTCCCAATGGCTTATCATGCCTTCTATGTTGGTCCAGTGCATATCCCTGAATTCATGCACTTGAGGCATCCTTTCATTTTACCGGTTAGATCCGGTGAGAGCCTTCAAACACCTGCCTTTACCTCATCTTCCTTATCTCATAGAACTAAGATGCACACTATGCATAATAGGAGATAATCTCCACTTACTGGTGGGAGTGAGTCCTTGTCATCTGCATCCTTCAATGCACTCATGATCCGATGTAGGTATATTCACTGTCAGTCACCTCTTCACATGGTGACTGCATCTCTATCCAGTGGGAGTCTTGTTGTTCTGCATCCACATAGCATATCGGTGACCTGTACATCCTTCTCCTCCTGTGTTGATGTGAGTTAGGTAACATTCTGCCTCTTCATCACAAATAACAACTCAACATCTTTCCCATTAACAAATGTCATCATGTACCAGTTGTTATATCATATTGGTGTCCTGTCCATAGCTTCCACACAGGTCAAACACTAACTTGTGTACCAGTTACTCAATTGTGACTCCAATGGTCATTCCTTTGAATGACATTCTTCTTCTTTACCAGTGACTTGCAACACTTAGTTGACATTAATGACTTCACGTCAACAATACTCCCATAGCAGTTGTCCTTCTATACCGGTTGACATCAATGACAACACAATGCCAATAGACTTTGGAATCCTGGGGTTTCAGTGTTTCAGAGTCTTGAGGAAAGAATTTGGGAACCAACTTCGGGACTTTGTGAACTTGAAGTTCTAAAGTTCACAAGGAGCATCACAAGAGCATCCTTCGGGACCTTGTGAACCTAGAGTTTTGAATTTGGACAAGGGCAAAGCTTAGCAAGGGGACTCTAGGATCCCAAGAACCTCGGGTTCCAAAGTTAGGAAAGGGCAAAGAGAAAAAGGAACTCTGGAATCCTGGGAACTCGGGGTTTCAGAGCTATGGGTAGGCCAAGGGTCTAGGATCTCAAAGACCCAAGATCTCAAGAGAGGATTGGAAAACCCTATATGTCAAAGAAAACTCAATTTATTGAAAGCAAGGAAATCCCTAAGCTATGAAAAACACAAGAAAACACATGAAACAAAAACAACACAACAAAAATAAACAAAGCCAAGAAGAGGAATGCCTACCTATGTAGGGAGGAAGAAAGGAAGCAAAGTGCACTATGGGAGAAATTGGATCACCAAGAGGAGAGAAGAGCTCGAAGGATAGCATCACACAAATGAGCTCTAAAGACCCTTGAAGGGCTATTTATACTCATGGCATACCATGGGAACCAAAGCACACTTCGGGGGTCCAGAATCTTAGATTTTTAAAACTCCGAAAGAAAACCAGAACGCATAAAAGATCCTGGGGTTTCAGGAACCCAAAATCTCGAGGGAAAGAAAGAAAAGCCAACAACAAAACATAGGGACTCTAGAATCCTAGAGTTCGAAAATCCAATCAAGATGAGGGGAATACTTTGGGTTTTTGGGATTTCAGAGTCCTGAAGCATTCAAAGAGAAAGGAGAAATTCAGAAACCTGAAATCCCAAAGTCAAACAAAAGACAAGGGACAAAACGATGGGGTGCACCTCGAGATCCTGAGAACCTGGGGTTCCGAAGTGCGAACAAAGAAAATGAAAGGACTCTAGAGTTCTGAAAACTTGAAACTTCGGAGGGGCAAAATAGAAGGACGAGAAAAGGAAGAAAGACAAGAGAAACAAAAAGGAAAAGGGAGGGGGACCCAAATTTATAAGGATGAAATGGAGGGGGTGAGTATGTGGGGCATAACAGGACCTAGCACTACGTGACCTCTCAATTGCATAAGCGACACTTACGTACCTCAAACAATCTAACTGGCTCAATCACAACCTCCCCTAGGTCCTATACTTACAAGGAGTTCCAATCAGTCATGTGTACAAAATTAGATACATACTTTTTCATGAAATACATCATGGAACCGGGTAAGAGCTAGTGGGAGAGCAATTCTGCAGGCGACTAGGTTGATGATCTTCAAGATTTCAAAGGTCCAACATATCATAGTACTAGTTTGGAAGACTTTCCTATTTTTATGGTACTCTTGTTAGGTTTTACTCATAGAAGTACTTTCTCTCCCACCATAAATTATCCAAGAGTACACTTTGCATTTGAATAGCTTTTCTGTCGATTGTAAGCTTCTGTTAACCTTTTTTTGATCAGCCTTACTTGCTCCTCCATTTCTAAGAGCATTTTTGGACTGAGGGTTATCCTATCTTCTATCTTATCCTAACTGATAGGAGTTCTTCACCTCCTTCCATGTAGTGCTTCAAAGGGTGCCATCTAATGGATGACTGATAGGAATTGCTATAGGCAAATTCAACCAAGGGAATATAATCTTCCCATTTGTACTAATGATCCATGCAGTAAATTCTTAAAAGGTCCTCTAAAATCTAATTGACTCTTTCTGTTTGGCCATTTGTTTTAGGGTGATATGCAGAGCTAATGTTCAACTGAGTTCCTAAGGCTGCAAATATAGTTTGCCAAAATTTGGATGTCATTCTGGTATCCCTATTTGATATTATTTTCTTTGGTACTCCATGTAACCGAAATATTTCTTGCACAAATTTATAGGCAATGATAGGTGCTCCATCTTTTAGGTTTCTTGGGATAAAGGAGTCTACTTTGGTTAATCTATCAACCACTACCAAAATGGCATTATGTTTGTTCCTAGACATAGGTAATCCTTGGACAAAGTCCATGCTAATTATTTGCCATTTCTAATCAGGTACTGTGTTATGTTGTAACAACCTTGTTGGGTGTTGATGCTCGACTTTAACTTGATGTCATTCAAACAACTGGCCACAAATCTTGTGGCACCCTTTTTCATCTGTTTCCAAAAATACAAGGGTTTGATGTCAGGTAGAAGTTTAGTAACTCTCGGATGTCCGAAGTAGGTTGCAAAGTGTACTCCTTTTCACACTAAATTCTTTAGTTCGAAAGACTCGATTATATACATCTTACCTTGGTATCTTAGAAGTCCATCAGTCTCAATTTGTAAACCTTCATACCTTGGATTCTAAGGATCAAGTCATAGGGCATCTTTTACCTACTAGTAATATCTATCCCCTCCTATCAGTTGTAGGACATGGTTTTTGAAACTAGTTTGTATTGTAGTAATGGCATTGATATGGCACCGATGACTCAATGCGTCTGCCACTCAGATTTCCTTACCCTTTATGTAGGTGATCTCAAAATCATAATCAAAGATTAGTTCTAACCACCATCTTTGTTGTGCATTAAGATTGGGTTGAGTGAAGATGTTCTTTCAACCCTTGGTAGTCTGATCGAAACTCAAATGGTTTACCTAGCAAATAGTGACACCACATTTGCAAGGCATGAACTATTGCCACTAGCTCCAAATCATGCGATGCTTAATTTTGTTCATAGTCTATAAGCTTTTGGGACTCTTATGCTATTACCTATTTGTTCTGTATGAGGACTTCGCTCAGTACGCCCTCTAAAGCATCCGTTACTACTATGAAATGGCCATCGGGATCTAGCACTTTTAGGTTTGGTATCATGGTCAACTTCCCTTTTAGAAGCTCAAAAGCCACTTGGCATTTTTTCAAACCTCTCAAACCTTTTTCCCTTCCTCTGCAATGATGTGATGGTATGTGCTATATGTGAAAAGTTCATTACGAACTTTCTATAATACCTAGTGAAACCAATGAAATTCCTTACTTTATGCATTTTCCATGGAGTTAGCCACTTAGAAATATCTTTAACTTTTGTCGGATCTACTGTTATGCCATTAAGATGAAATTATGTGGCTTAGTTTTGACATTCTAATGCTAGTTATCACACAATTATTATCTTATCTAAGAGTCACTATCATAACCAGTGGTAGGCTCTTCTTTGGTTGACTTGATTAAAGTGTGCTTCCAACTATTTTCTAGTTGATGGGACCATCTGCGCCTCTCTTTCGAAGTGTTTGGATAGCTTCTGCTAGGGTCTCATTATCAATTGGAAAAGAATAAAAGTAATCATACATGGTTCTGATCGACCATAGTCAACTAATATTCGGTTCATAGCCCTTTTTTCAAAGGTTTGATTCCATATCCAAGGTTCCCAAAGTGCTTGGTTTCACAGATTCTATTCTTAGAAGAAAATAGATTATGATTTGTATTAATATAAAACTTGAGCATTTTGATAAATATAACTACTTCAATCGAAGTTGCAATCTAACCTATTGCTCTTCAACAAAATAGGAATCTAGCTGATTTATCTGAAGGGAAGTTAGTTCTTTATGACCACAGCATGAAGCATATAGCATTTTTGCTAATCACTATAAAAAGGTATTCAAATGGAAACTTCCATTTTCAAGAAATGGTTAAGGTTTAGATATTAAAATCATTAAACATCCCAATTGGAGATTTTTTGTATCAAGCCTTGACATAGTCTAATATAGGAAGAGCTTATCAAGGCTTTTCCTTCCTGCCTTAGACTTGGCAGTCTCCTATGCCCCGTCCAAACTAGAAGTGGTCTAACCCTGCACAAGGGTGAAAACTAGGGATGAGACCTAGTTGCCATCATTATCAAATGAGCCTGGTGTTTAGGACCTACACAAACTAGTTGGTCATACACATTAGGTATCCCCCAAACTAGTATGACCTCTGACCGGGTTGTATATATAAATTAACAACAAGTTGACGCTTACAAAAGTAACATCACTTTGCTGAAGGTTTTAATGTAATTTCAATCACATTAATTCACGAAGTCATTGCCCATAACCCTACTTGGTCGAATTAAATTCTTGAAGGTGTTCAAGTTATCACGTTTGTCTCTATGCTGTCTGCTTTTGACTCTATGAGGTTCTTGGCTATCATTTATGTTTGGACCCAAGTTTCACATGTTGGTCAACAAACTTGAGGTGACTTATACTCTTAGGGTGTAACCTATCTTTAGACAAAACCCTAGTTTAATTAAATTTAGAGTTCACACTTGTGCCCTTGAGGTAGCAACCTTCTCTCTCACAAGTACAATAATGAATCCATGCTTAATGGTTATGTAGAATTCATTATCCCTCTATAAATGTGCCAATTCCCTGTAAAAATTTATTAGTAATCAATTTAACAGTTGTAAGTCATCATTTCAATGTATTGAGCACAAATACCATCTAGGGAATCATCACTCAATTATAGCATGAAACACCTAGGGCACGATCAACGTTGTGTAATATGACATAAAACTAGGGCACAAACAACATGGCGTAAATGTAGCATAAAAACAACTAGGGAACAAATGGGACGTAGCACCAAGGAATAAAAACCAAATTTGAGGTATGAAATTGACTAGATTCACCAATAAGGAAGCTCAATCTGTAGCAAAAACTGAAAATAATCTTACTGCACATTAGCCAAAGAAGCAAAACTAAAAAAGAAAACTACTTATGCAGTGCCCACAATGGCCTCTAGCCTCGCAAAACTGATAGGGACAATGAAGAGGAATGTCCCAATAGAACTAAAACCTGTCAAATAATCAATAGAACCCATGGAAGAATAGAGGTGAAGAAGACTTGTACTATATTAACATTGCAAAATATCACCATACCCTTTCCAAATCAATGTACCCCGTACAAATATCTGTGCCAAAAATCTGTACCCGTGCGATACCCTTATCATAGCACCATGGAAGCAAAACCATAGATCACTAAACCTCATGCCCAATTATAAAGGAAAGAGTATAGTATATTGCTGCACCCTGAGAAGAAAAAGACTCATTCACAAATTAGACATGGAGAATGTCTGAGTATAGTATATTTTTGCATTTCACATCTTCTCAGTTTCACTGAAGATTGCATCAGCTATTTTAGGCTTGTAGCTGCGTTGCTTCTGTCTAAATGGCACAACACCAGGCTTCGATGGGATTTTATGTTGGAAGTTGTCATTTCTAAACTTTTTCAAATCAACATAACTCAAAGCAAAGACATCTTGGTAGCATATCAATAAGGAGACAAACTTTTCTTTCTCCTTGGGAGAGCAACACTTACCAAGGCAGACAAGTTTCAGATTATCCTCAGTCCCAATGTTCACTTGGTCATACTTAGCTAAGGTCTTAGAGGGTTTTCTTTTCTGCTTCAAATACTACTTATGTCAATTAGATAGGCTTTCAAAAGAGACTAACCCCTTAGGTATCTTGTTTCCTTTTAGTTGCACAACTTCAGGCTCTTTCTCATCAGGGGTAATGATCTCTTCTTCCAACATTTTATCACTTTCATTATTAATTCCTTCATAATAACAGTGAGCAAAAGATTAAGATTTCTCAAGGAATTTGATGATATGTTGATCGTCATTGAACACTTGCCAATAGTCCACTTTATCAGGAGCACTAGGTCGGTATATGACTTCTACCTACAATATTTTATCAACAAAATCAGGATGAGGTAGGAGAAAAGAAGTTGAGATGACCAAGGAATCAACCCTAGTGTTATGGCTTCTTGGAACTGATTCAATCAAGAAAGCATCAAACATATCAATACAATCCCAAGCTTTGTTTCTATAGTGTTTTAGCCAGCCATTCTTCATAGTATAGATCTTTCTCATTTGTTTAACAATTAACTCAGCATCTCCCACAACCTTAAGCTGTTTGATTCCCTTTTTCTTTGGCCAACCGTAAACCAAGTAGTAAGGCTTCCTACTCAGCTATGTTATTGGTATTGGCAAACTCCAATTTGAAGGCAAAAGGAAATTTATAACCATTAGGTGACACTAGAACAACACATGCTCCTGATTCGGTATGGGCACAACTTCCATCGAAATCTACTTTCTGCAAATCATTCATCAAATTGAGAGCAATCTTGTCTGCGGTGTCACAAGGAGTCGAGGAACACATGTAAGTGTTTGGCCCAGTTTTTACAAAAAAAAAATCTGCCCTGGGATCCCTAGACTTCAGTACTATAAATTTGGCTTTAGGCTCAGGGTTTAAACGTATCTTTTTCCCTTAAAGTGGGATTAAGGCATGACATCAATCCATCTGTATTTACCCTCCTAAGTCTTTACAAAAGCTTCTACTTAGGAGCATTCCATAACTGGCAGGGATATCAACAACTAGTATAGTTAATTTCAATCTTTCTTTTGGAAAATAATCTGAAGCTACCTGTGCATCTTTAATCTTCCCTATGATTTGGATTGCAGAGCCATCCATGGAGTAATATCTACCTTGAGAAGAGGTAATGGATAGACCTAGGGCTTGTGCTACTTGAGCAGGTATCACATTTTCTGAAGCCCCAGAGTCGATAATACAATTGCTTAACCTGAAACCAACAATGAATAGAGACACATAGAAAGGTAGGTTTTGGTCTTGCAAAGAGGTCTTGTAAACCATAAGGATCATTTTTAGAATTGAAGGAAACTTGTTCTTCAACACAGACTTCATTTTCACAAAAGAGTTGGGCATTACACTGGGATGATGGAGTTCCTTCCTTAATATTCTTAACTAGTCTATCCAATTCTTTAGGGTTTAGTCTTAGATATTTAGCTTGTGAAATCTGGATCTTAGTATTTTTACAAGACTCAATAATATTAAAAGAACTAGGATTTAATAAGGCAACAAAAGAGGAGGAAGGTGTTACCTTAACTTGTGATTCTTTTGGAGTTCCCTGCTCTAATATATTTTTCTTAGTCATAAGATATTTTGGATTGGAGAAAGAGTTACTGTATTCTCCCTTTGCATGCTATGATATGGTGAAAATGACACAATTTGGATCATTCACTTCAACTAACACACCTTCCTTATCACCATTGTTAGGTATATACTCAAAGAAGTTCATGCCAATATCTTTGGATGAGCTAGGATCTTCTATATAGGGTTCGGTGGCATGTTCACTTGTTGAGAGTATCTGTGTATACCTTATCATCTCTACGCGGGTATCTCCATCATGATCAGAAGTCGAGTAGAAATTGTAGTAATTTTTGCATTCCTGAAGACGAAGAAGAAGGCCCCTCAATTGCTAGCCTTTGGTTCGGGGTAGTTATAGACAACATCTTATTTTGAGCTCCTTGGTAATTATAATCTCTTTTAGGAATATGTTGATAAGAATTTGACAGACCCTTTGTCATTTGCCTTTTCAAAGTGATGATATCATTTTCCAACCTTTGAATTATAGGAGCAATGGAGTTTATCAGTGAGGGTTTACCAGCCTGCAACTCTCTCTTGCTTTTCCCAGCCACTATTAGGTCATCCTCATTTGCAACTGCCAAATTTTGAGCAACTTCTACATCATTTGCACCTTCCCTTTTAATGGTGAAACTTATGTTAGGTGGTAGGGTATTGATAGACATATCTTTAATTGAATGATCACCTGGCCTCATATTCACGGTGATTCTGTTATATAATTTATTGAACTTGGCTACAAAATCTCTCATGGTCTCATGCACCTCTTTCTTCATAGAGCCTAAATGGGCAATCATGATTGATTCATCTTCTGTTGTCTTAAACCTATTTTCAAAATTTGCCCTCAATGTATTCTAATCATTTATGGAACCATTAGGTAGAGAATAGAACCAATCCACTACAGGACCCATCAAAGATTCTACAAATAACCTCATATCAACATCTTTGTGTTGGACTGCCATAATAGAGGATGTGGCAAAGAAAGATTTCAAGTGTTCATTCGGAGAAACTTTTCCATCTCCATTAAACTTAGGTATAATTTTCCCAGACCCTCTTGGTAAATCATGAAGTTGAACTTTGGTCCTGAATGCGAGAGGACCTATAGCAGCACCCCATGGGACAAGTTGAGCCATGACAAAGGGATTATGAGTGGGAAGATAAAATTGAATTGGTTGTAGAGTTCCTTACAAGACAAGAATTTGACTAAGTGTATGTGTACTTTCTGGGGCAGGCCTACTAGGCTTAGGAGGAGAAGGTGGTCTGCTAATAGACTTGGTCCTTCGCATGGGAGGAAAGGCTGAAAAGTTAATAGATTCCAAGAACTCAAAATATTTGTCCACCACCCCTTTCTTTTTATCACTTCTAGTATATCTTTTGGAAACCAGAATTTTATGCTAAAACAATATGACTCGGAGTCGCCAACTTCTAATTACAATGGAATATTTAGTCAATTCTAGGGGCCTGCAAGGGAAGAACATCATTCGCTAAAATTATCACACCTTCTTGGGCAACATCTAATGCATGACATTCTCTCCAAACTCTTCTTCTCTTTCCAAAACTTTGTTAACTCTTCTTTGTTCCTAAGCAAGTCGTCGAAGATCTGCAACCATATATTCTTGATTATTAGTTAACCAGTCCACATTGGGTTGCAAAACAAGAGAAACCTGCCTTGGCAAAACCATGGCCTGCTATTGTAGAAAAATTCATAATACACAATAACGGGTTCTTTATATCCCCAACAAAGTCGGCAAATTTTTTTTGGTTAACAAATTTATCACTTGTTCTCTATATTCTCACGCCCACAAAGGTGACAAATGTAACCACATTTAAACTAGTCTCAAACAACTATCTACTGATTGATTCTCTACTTATTTTACAAGGTGGCAGCTACCTTCATAAGATTTTCAACAAATAATGAACCATTCATAATTGCTTTTAACCAGAAAGAAAACTAAGGAAATTCTTTTAACCAGAAAGAAAACTAAGGAAATGCTTTTTACCAGAAATCTTTAGAAAGGCATACATACAACATGAATCATACTCTTTTTTGAATTTTCCAATCCTTAAATAAGCCAAAAATCACTACAGAAGCATCATTCATAGATAATACTTTTGCAGTAACAAAGATACCTAATCATTCACTTTTCAATATAGATCATTCATCAATAAACCATCGAACACAAACAAGGAATTCATACACCACAACTCAAAGATCATGGGTATCTGAAACCACCAATGTCTTTCTATATTGAAATTAACTGAAAAACATAAATATACTTAAAACATAAGTTTTTGCTCTAATGAGAAAATCAAAGTTTGCCCAAAATATCCTCAATTAAGTTCAAGTCCAACTATTTAAAGCTTGAAAAGTAACGGTTTCTTGAAGACAAATGTTATTTTAAAAAGGAATATGAGCCAATATCAAGAAAAGCAATAAAACTATAAAATCACAACTGTCGCTCCAGCTTCATAATTTCGGCCACCAATAACCTCCACCTCCTGTTGATCACATGTTGCCTCTTGAGCTTTAATTCTCTGCCTATATTCTTGGTACCTCTTGATGACTATAGTAATGCTTTTGTCCCCTGGTGTGGTCGTGACTTGCACCCTTGTCTTCCACTTAGAAAGTGATTTGTCTTTATCAACCAAGTTTCTATGTATGCCATCAATTCAGCTTCAAAGGCTACTATGTAAGTTTGCAGATGGCTCAACCTCTTGAACATCTTTGGGGAAAGGGTTTGAGGATCTTTGATTTATTTCTGATAAGTCTCTTTGAACTGATCTAGCATTTGATTAAGCTCATGCACATTCTCCTCAAATCCATCCATTAGAACGACCTCCAAAGCATTAAAGTTATCTTTAATCTTAACTAGGTCGTCAAAGTACCGTCCCGGTGCTTTATTAATGTCATCTATGTAATCATCATAAATTTGTATCTTCCAATCCAATGCCTCAAGGCTGGTAGGGTCAATTTCTTTAAGATTTTCCACCAAATTTTTAGTCACCAGCGTAGCATGGCTCATTGAAAGGAGCTCTACGACCTCTCTTGCAAGCACAAATATATTGTCATGCTCCTTCCGGACTTGTTGTAACTCAGCTACCAATTCTTTCCTCTTATTTAGCACAATTACATACAATCTTCTAAACTTGGTGACATAAATGACACCACCCTGATGCAATTCATCCATCCATTCAGTGACAGCCTTGGCGTATTCGAGATTTCTCTTAATTTTCTGCACACTATCGGGGGCAATTCCCTGCACACTTGAGCTTGAGGTTTCCCCTCTGATTTGATTTATAATAGATGAAATGAAATCCTTTAGTGACTGCACTTGAGACTGTAACTCCAAATTTTCTTTTTTTTTTCTCCTTTTCTCTTTTAATTAGTACATTCACTGAAAAATCAGCATGATAAACATCCCCTTCTAGGGTAGAAGGTCCCATATCCACATGACTGATTTTGTAATCATTCTCTCTTATTTCACCTTCGTTCATATCCGTTATGGGGTCAGCAATTTCCAACAGTTGGTGACTAGACACAAAATCGGAGATGACTCAAGACATCCTCTTTGCCTTCTTGGGGCTTGCAATAACTTTGTAGCAATAGGGCAACTGTATCAACTTCGCCAGTGGCAGGTGTGGTGGTTTTTCTCTTCTTCTCTACCTCTATTTTCAGCCATGCGGGAGAAGTTGTTTCAAGTCTTGAGTCTCTATTAGCAGTACTCATAGGATTATTTTGAACAGGAGAGGAAGGAATTTCCAATAATTCAAAAAAAGAATTATCATTATTATCTACTAATAAATGCCCTCAAAATTAACAAGTGGTGTCTTCCCATTTGATGACACAACCTCTTCATCCTGCTCGTAGGCTAATTTGAGTTTGACTCCAATTTCCTCAGGTTTTTCCCCATCACCTCCAGACTGTGAACCTTGGTTGGGCAATTTAGTAGCAGGTTTGTTTGTTGACACTTGGACAAAAGTAGCGAAGAGAACTACTTGATCTCTGCGAGATGATGACTTTTGACCTTGTGAGGGGTTAACATGTTGTCTCCACTTTCCATTTAACCAATCAGATGTTCTTCTTAACACGGGAGTTGTACGAGCCATCAAATCTGAGAGCTCACCTTTTGAACAATCAATCCCAGGTGGAGCCTTGTCAGCAAGAGTGTGATATTTTGAGTCAAGGATGACCTCATCTTCAACCGTATTATCTGGGATATTTTAAAAAATGCCAAAAGCATCAATTTGTTGCAAAGTGAGTCTCCTGAAACTTCTCCTAAACACCTTAGCATCATCAGAATAGTCTTCCAAAAATCTTCAATATATGGCCGGTGCACGTAATTCTTGGCTCCATACAAGCAATGCTTCACATAGCATTTGTTGTCAAAACTATCCTTGGCTGGAAAGGAATGAAAGTAAAATTCTTCCACAGTTTTCTCGACTCTTTTTGCAACACTACTTATTTTACAAGAAAATCAAGACATTAACAATGGGAAGGAATATCCTTTTTTCCATATTCAAATATTTGACATTAATCACGACCATCTGTTGACAAACCTCCAAGAATACAATAAAATCAACAGGAAAACGGGGTAGCTTTAACGGAGCTTTGTCAAAACCCCCAATTCTGAGATATGTGAATCTATTAAATTGGGTGTAGAAGCTTCCAAATTCCATCACAAAGGCAACAACCTCATATGAAATCCGTAGTTTGAGATTTCCTTCCAATTCCTTAACAAGTCCCATTAGGAAAACAACATTTACGTGGGAAAAGATTTGCATGCCCACCTGCATGGTGAGTTGGGGAAATTTTCTAAAAATAGGCATACATGCAGAGGGAGGGCATTGCAATTCCAACCCAGGCCAAACCGATTCTCGATTGGCTAGAACATATACTAAGTATGAACACATACTAAAGGCCAAAGACTGCTGAAAACTCCTCAATTGCTCATTTAAGTGGTAACTAATTATAGAGGCCAAAATGATGGAATTTTGCAGACTACAAATTACTAAAATGAAGTGGCACATCCAAAATTCAAAAAATTCTACATGGGCATTTCCCACTACAAGATGCAATAAGGCAATAATTTATGAAATCTCATCCCTAAAATGTATTTTTTTTAGCTTGGAGGGAAATTGAGACTTACCTCCTTTTTTAGATTTCAACCAGGACTTGGCAATGCAGTTTTTGCACCAGTCTCCATGAGCGCAGGAATATTCTTCACCGGCAAGAACATACATGTCTTCAGAGGCTTCTTTCTCAAGGAGGCACAAAGCATGAGAAACACTTTCAGAGTTAATTTGTGCAATGACCTTTTTGTCCTCTCTTCAAATTTCTTGTGTCACTAGGTCGTGTCTTTTAGAACATGCAATAATTAAATAGACAGAGGGCACGGAAGGTGGAAAACTAGCTGCATAAGCTAAACTACTCTAAAAGATTTTATCTCGCCATAGGGTCCTTTCTTTCTGTTCAAGATCTCGCAGGAACTCTTCCAGGTTCAAGTGCTCTATCTTAGTGTCCTTCACTCCTGCCCAAATGTTTTGGATCCCGATCTGCATGGGCTTGAACTAGATAGCTCACTTCATGAAAGCACAAGTGAACAATGAAAGTTGGTTCGAAAAACATTCGCCACCTCGTCGATGTACCCATATGATGTGACATGCCTTTAATGTTGTATTTATTTTGTCGCTTTCAAAATGGTTCCTTCATCCACATATCCCTTCTTACAAGATAGGTCATGGTTAGTCCGAACAACTAACCTAACATGGTGGTGGTGCCTCAAAATTTGTGCAAGGCTTCACAAGTCACTCGGTCATGGAGAACACACACTTTAGAACTCATGGTCGGGGTTTTCTGACATTTGACAACCTCCGCGCGAGCGACTAAAACACAAGACAAAGAGAAAGGTCAGGTGATCAAGGACTTTTGAAAATCTACAACTCCACGACCACAGTTAGAGAAAGGGAACGATGTGTGACTAACTTCAGAATTACACAAGGATTGCGATTAAACACTAAAATTATTGAGGGAAACAAGGAGAACCTTGAGAAATGAACATGGAGGGAATCAACTAAGACGTGATTTGAATTTTTAAAAGGGTAACATTGGCTCTGAAAGGGGACAAGGAATAACAGGACGTAGAGGATCCAAAAGAACTTGACAAAAGCCTTATTCAATGGGCAACAGAGTAAAAAACAAGACACAATATACCAAACAAGCAAGAAAGAAAAACTATGTACAAAAGACAACAGAACACCTCAACAAACAATTTTCAAATCTTTCCCATTATAGGCAACAGGTAATAAAATACCATCTGGATAGTTCAACAGAAAAGTATTATCGCCAAGAACTTGCCTAATCTTGAAGGGTCCCTTCCATAATGAATCAAAAATTTTATGTGCACCTTTTGGCCGCCTTCTCCTATCCCAGAGGAGGACTTAGTCTCCAATTGTAAAATTCCTCTATCTAGGCCTTTTGTCAAATATCTTCTTCACCATTTGCTAGTGTCGGTAAATTCTATCTGCCACTACATCCCTCTTCTCCTCCAAATTGTTCAAATACATTAATCTTTTCTCCATTGTAGTTTGAAATTTCTCATCCTCTATAGATTTTTGCAAACTGAGTGCTGAAAGTTCCAATGGTAATGGTAAGGCACTTTCCTCGCCATAGACCAACTGAAAAGGTGACAAGCCAATAGCTCTTTTATACGTTACTCTATCAACCCACAAAGCATCATACAACTTTTTATGCCATCTTCTTAGTTCATCTACTAGCTTCTTAATGATGGAGACTAGATTCTTGTTACTAGATTTGGCTTGTCCATTATCTTGGGGATAGTAATCTGATGAATGTGCAAGACATGCCATTTTGTAACAGAACAAAGTGATCTCGGTAGAGGAAAAATAACTAGCATGATCAGTGACCAGTTTCTTAAACACCCCAAATCTTAATAGGATGTTCTCCTTCAAAAAATTGCATATCACCTTAGAAGAAGTTCTCTTCACATGAATAGCTTCTACCCATTTAGTAAAGTAATATGTGGCTGTTAAGATATGGGTGTGTCTGGCACTAGAATTAGGATTAATCAGGCCAATAAAATCCATACCCCATTGCTAAAAAGGTTCATCAATGACCGCAGGTCTCAAAGGTAAGGCAACTACATGAGGTCTACTGGTAAACATCTAACACTTTTCACATTTAGACACCCATTCATATGCATCCTTGAACATTCCAGGCCAATAAAACTTCTAGCGAAGGATCTTGGAGGCTGTCTCAAAGGCTGAATAATGACCTCTACATGCTTCATTGTGAAAGAATTCTAACTTCTTGTGTTGTTCTTTGTCAATGCATCTAAGGAAAGTACCATCTACCCATCTCTTGTACAAATTTCCCTCCCAAAGAACATACTTACTCACTTTGAGCTTCAAATTCCTTCTCTCCTTAGGGGACATATGCGAGGGACAATCACCATATGTTCAGAAATATGAAACATCTAAGAACCATTCATCTATTGTGCTAGTAAACAAAACAAAGGGGAGATTCTCTTCTTTAGTAGGCCTATTTTCTGCAATCATCTTAGCTAGACCCTTCCCTCTAACCAAATTAGTAGGCTTGATGTCTACATCATACTCTTGCACCTTGGCTATCCAAGACCCTCTTTTGTTACAACTAATCTCCTGGTGAATAATTTTTTTGACAATTATTATACGCTTAGATTCATGGTGATCAAAATACTAAAATTAAAATAAAAATGCTAACATACCAATGAATTTTTTGAGTACAAAGGCTAACTAGTTTAAAATAGTTTAAACAAGTTAACTTCCCAAGATGTGTCTCATTGTTCTCTATCTCATGGGATCCCTTAAGTCAATGTTTTCCTCTCGGATCATTGAGCAAATGACTTAGGAATGATAACTCCTAGAATGAGTGATAAAATTATCTATGTGCATGAATGCATCTGAGATCTATATGATATGTTGATGATGATTATGATATGATACTAAGCTATGATTATGATGAAGCTATGGTAAAGATATTAACAAACTATACTAACATGGATGTGCTATGATATGAAATGCTTCTAAATGCTAAAAATGTTATTCTAACAAAGAGAGGCTAAATGCTTGATACAATTAGACTATAGTGTAGATGCATGAAAAATTGGATATGGATTATGAAGAAATGGGATCTATTTATAGAGAAAATAGGGAAATGGATGGTTAAGATTCAATAATATTAACAAGGGTTAGGATTGAAAGTTACTCAATCCATGTTTACAATTTTTGAGGCATTAAATGTTGGAGAAGACATGAGGGTCACCCTAGGAGGTAAAGTTAGGGTTATCCATTGGATAAAGCTTTTACCCAAGGGGTAAACTTTTGTGCAAGGGTTAAATAAGATAACTAGGGTCAAATCCATGAGTGCTTGATGAGACCCTTGGGCTAAATTAGAGAGAAAGTCTCTAGCCATGAGGTAAGGTTGAGTTAACCATTAATGGTTTGGAAGACTTTGAAGGTTCACTTGTAAGAGCCTTACAAGTTTGGGGAACTCAACAAGTTAACTTGTTGAAAATGATAAAGTCTTAAATGCATTTAGAATACTTTCTTCCAAATTTGAGAAGTGACTTCCCCAAATTTAGGGATGTGATGTGATTAGAAGAATTAAGGCTAGTTAAGTGGGATTTGAGAGGTTCTAGAAGAGTTATTAGGAGGCAAGTGGGAAATGTAGGATAATGCAAGTGGGAGGAAATAGGATTTTTATTAAAATAAAAATGTTTTACTTCAACTAAAATGGATGCAACTTGCATTTGTAGGAAAATGCAAGTGTGGGGGTTTATCGATAAATTTGATTTATTTATATGCAAGGATGATTTTAATTAAATGTAAATTTAATTAAAATGGTGAAAAGGGGATTTACTTAAATAAAGTGATTTATTTAATTAAAGGTTAGAAAGTGGTTAGATGAATTTAATTAAATAAATTGAATAATTCATTTAATCAAATAGACGAAAATGGAGAAATTAATTAAAATAAGATTTAATTAATAGGGGGATGTGGTTTAAATAAATATTAAATATTTATTTAACTAGATGGTCAGATTTATATGTCTACATTTTGCCTCTCTTTGAAGTGACGTGTGTGCACATGTTGATTCAAAGGAAATATCTTGATATGTTGCAAAAAATTTATCGATATGATGCCCCAGCTGCAGATTTGATGAATGATATTGATGATGCCCCCTTGGGAGATGAATCAAGGGTGTGTTTGATTTTTGAAAAAGAGTTGTGAAAATTTTCAAATTGTTGACCTTTTGATTTTGCTTTGATATGATAATGTTGACGATGTTTGAATTTTGGATATGCACAATTTGATTCATCTCCCAAAAAAATGATTGTTGATAAGGTTAATAAATGAAAAAGTGAAAAAATATATGCCCTACTTATTAACCCTCTCTATTAGCCTCTTAAAAAGGTAAAAACTGAAAAAGAAAATCCATTTTACACTTGTCTTCTTGTGATTTGTTCATTTGGAGCTCTGACGATGATGTTGATTCCCTACCATTCTCATTGTTTTGAGCACGTTAGGCGATACCGGAGGCCCACTGCGTATTGACCACCAATAAGTGTTGAAAATCCCTATCTTTTTATATGATTTTTACAAGTTTTTGGCATGTTTTTCATTTTTTAGGTCGAAAATTTCATGTTTTCGCGCATAGGAGAAGGATTTTATCGCATACGCAATGAAAAATAGCGCATATAAACCCTAGGGTTATGTTTTAGAGCATAGGATTTATAGTCTAGCACATAGATTAGATTTAGCGCATCCGAAACAAATAGTAGCAAATGGGATTTGACATTTAGCGTATAGTTATGGTTTAGCGCATAGGTCGCATAGGTTAGCGCACTTGAGGTCTAGATTAGTTGATAGTGTCATTTGAGCGCATCTACCACGATTTTTAGCACATTCACCATGATTTTTAGCACGTGTAAAGCATTTTAGCGCATTTAATGTTTGATTTAGTGCATCATGCTGAAAAAAGATTTATGGTTGTCTGTTGAGTTGATTTTTTGTTTTGAATAAATTGAGAGATGATGTGATCGATGTGTGTAGATAGTTTTTATGTTGATATGGGTTTGATTGTTTGAAAGTCTTGATATGGGCCTTCATATGGTTCACTGATATGGGTCACAATATGTTGCTCTGATATGGGTCACGATATGGTTCACTATTTTGTTTCACTGATATGGGATACTTGGATATGAATTTTCCGATCAAATTTCCTAATATGTTTCTCTGATATGGGATTATCTAATATGTTTCATCGATATGTTTTTTTGATATGGGATACTGATATGGATTACCGATATGTTTATGACATGAGATACTGAAATGGATTACCGATATGGGGTTGATTAATCTCTATATGATACTCGTTGATTTGTTTGAGTTTCTTGATATGTGAGTGATATGATTCTCTTTGATATGGATTCTTGCTAATATGATATTCTCTAGTATGGATATGATTCACTGATATGTTTCAGATTTTGTTGATATGATTTCCGATATGATGTTGATTTGATTCTTGATGTGAATTCTGATATGATTTTGATTGGATGTTCATGATATGATTCACTGATATGTTTCTAATGGACCTTGATATGATGTTCTTGATATTACCTTTTCAATGTAATTGATTGAGTTGATTTGTATTGAATCGATAACTGATGGTGGATATGTTATGATTTGCAGGGGGTACTAGGTGTACTACAGTCTCGGAAGAGATTCCCAAAGCCATGGGGACTAATCCCACGACTTACACAGGAAGAGAGAGATATTATTGAGAGATGTGGATTATCATCTCTTTTGGACATGCCTCGGTATACCATTAACTGGGGTTTGTTGACAGCTTTGGCAGAGAGGTGGCACAACGACACCAACACCTTCCATCTAGCAATAGGGGAGATGATGGTGATGCCTAAGGATTGCTACAGGATTCTGCAGATTCCAGTGGTAGGAGACTTGCTACCCTATGACTAGCTAAGGAGGGTGGTACAAAGGCTCCGCATCAGGTGTTTCAGGATGAGCAGATCTATGGTTACGAGATCCAATAGCAGAAGATAGCTGACAGATATGCTCCTCTACCATCTGTACTAGTAGGTTTCATTGGTGGTTTCTTATGTCCCGACCGTAGGTCGAAGGGATTGGTCGTGGGATGGGGTTTGGTTTTGGAGGACATGGTGACACAGGGGAGGAGGTTTGCATGGGGGTCATGTATGTTGGCCCACCTATACAGGGAGCTACACCAGGTTGTGTATCGAGGATACACGATTTTATCGGCAGGGGTCACATTGCTACAGGTGTGGGCCTGGGAGCATATAGCAGCGACATGACCGCTTGCAGATAGAGATAGACCAGTTGGCCATCCTTATGCATATGGCTATACAGGTGTAGTTGTCCAACGAAAGCTGGGCAAACTAGAGTACTAGCAACAAGTTCTAGATGATATAGACTCGGTCATCTAGAGGTTGTATATGGATTGCGATGTATGAGCGGAGGATGGGCTAGAGATTCCTTATGTATATATATCCAGGTATTTGATCGGGTGGACACCCTTTATCATTGAGATATTTTTGCATAGTCGAGTCTATAGATAGTACGAGCGATAGCAGGGGATACCACAGGGAGCCTATTTGTATGCTCATCGTCAACAAGATGTACCCAAGTGGGGGCCTACCATTGATAGTGCTGCAGTGGTGGCCGAGTATATGAGTCTAGCGGGCTAGATTTAGGATTACAGAGCAAGAGTGGTAGACGCAGGTATGACTGAGGAGTACTCAACATAGTGGATTGAACATGTCATGGCTCGCTTATCCGATCCAACAGAGCCAGTGCTAACTTTTGATGAGGAGGAGGATGAGCATCCATAGGGTCAGGGAGGATAGAGGTGCATAGAGGATGATGAGGGGGATGATGGGGGTGGTGGTGGAGGTGGTAGTAGAGGTGCGGTGGGAGGTAGGTGGCCTACACAAAGGAGGAAATCAAACGTTCTTCCTCCACCACCTTCTTAGATAGGGACCGATGGAGTAGGGACTTCCTCTTAGGTGTGAATTCAGATTAGAGTGCCTTCTCATCAATAAGATGCATAGATTAGGGCTATGTAGGTCTCTGTGCAACTGTTGCAGGCATAGGCTTTGGCGCAACAATGACAGATTACCTAGTTGCAGACCAAGAGAGATACTACGATAGAGTGACAAGGATGAGCAGAGGCCCTTGCTGATAGATTTGATAGAGAAGTCGCAGGCACCCCTCTTAGTGACATACACAGGGAGATACAGTACTCGGCCAAGGAGGCCGGGTATTACCAATGTTTATACAAGGATCTAGTCCCTTGAGAGTGGAGCGTACCTAGTTACATTGTAGTTGCATTCGCTTGATCCGGATGCTGTCATTCCAGGACAGAGAGAAAAGATGTGACGAGACCAATACAACACGATCCTCCTGGTGGGGACCAAGGAGTTGGGACATCTATCGTGAGACCTTCTGCCTCTGGAGATAGTCATACTTGATTGTTCCATTTTGTGATATAGATAATCTTTGATGTACTCAAAGATAGACATGATATTCAGTTGTATATTTTGACTTTGTTTTGAGATTATATGAGATATGACAGTGATTTTCCCTTGATCCACATTGTGATGTTCTATGATGATGACTGATATTTATATATAGATGTGATGAGGTTATGATGCTTTATGATGTTTATGATGATCTCATGATGGTTTTATGATGATGATTTGTAGATGTATCAAGTACAAGATGATGTATGGATGCAAATGTTTTTCTTTATGACATTTGTATATGCATGTTTTGATGTATGCATGCAATGGATGTTATTTAGATGATGATAATTATCTATATGTTTTGAAGGTGATATATGCTTACCTGATAAAAAATGTCGATATGATGGTTTGTGTTTTTATATGATAAATGCATTTATGTGATGGTTACATGATATACATAGGATGTGATGATAATAATGATGACAATGATGATAAATGCAACTAAGTGTATGAATGAATGCAACTAAATGCACTAATGATCAGTTTAATTGTATCTCATTGTCATTCCTTTTAGCCAATTGTTTGCACCCTTTTTGTCATCATTGAGCTTTTGAAATGTTGGAAGTTAATACAAATATCAATGTTATAATTGAACCATGATGACTTGAGTATAACTTACATGAGTTTTGATATATCAAAATGACACAAGCGTCGAGGTATAATTGAACCAAGACGATCTGAGTGTTGTTTGTGTAAAAAAGACAAGAGTTAACCATTTTTATGTGCAAAATACTAAATGTCTTCAATGATATGTTTCTAATCATGTCTCGAGACAAATTTGGATCATATGAATGACTGCCTCACAGATAGAAAACCAAATAAAGTATCAGACTCCTTTGTTGCTTCTCTAGCTCAGTGCATCCTTGAGCTGCTCAGGAGATCTAAAAATTCAAAAATTAAGATACAAACAGTCAAACTTCATTTTAATAGTAAACAAATCATGATTCAAAAGAGATCATCCATCTTGTTCTGTTTTGTGTTGATTTTGACAATGATTTCAATTTTACGTCTGATAGTTAGTTTTGACATTTGTCTCCATGGTATGCTTTGATCTTTGTTTGTGATGCGTTCTATCTATTTGATGAAAACTAAAGCAGAATGCCCCCACTAAGATCAAGCTTTTGCCCCTATATCTGGACACTTCTTTCAATATGGATATATACATTGATCACCAAGCCATGGTAAGAGATTTATGCAGATAACTATTTGGATAATCAAGGACAGTGACTACAATAAGTGTGTCCAAGATTTTGCTATGTGTTTACAAAAGATTTGTGATGGTCATAGGCTTAGTGCGAATGGATGTAAAAATATATGATATGGGTACATACAGATGGAAGAGCCAATCTATCACAAATAGCGCCTATTGCCAGGTTTTCACTACTTGTTTTTATTGCACTTTTTGATTTGTTTTTTTATTTTATTTTATTTTTTTCTTGATTTTTTTATTTTTTGGTATTTTTCCCTTATCCGTGCATTGGATAACTTAGGTATAGAACTTTTTGAGATGCACACTATTGATAGGTTTGTCAAATAGGTCCCCTTCTAATGTAGATAACTGATATACCCCTGATCCGTAAGAAGATATGATGACAAAAGGACCTAGCCAATTTGGTTCAAACTTTCCCTTCTTTTCTCAATCTTGTTGATTGCAGGGATTTTCCTTCAGTACCAAATCACCGAGTTGAAATGCTCTTGGTTTTACCTTGTGATTGTATCTCCAGCACATGCGTTGTTGATATTCTTTGAGGTGATCAAAAGCACGTTGTTGGCGCTCATCTAGCAGCTCCAACTTGTAGTATGTTTACTCGATATTCCTTATCTGGAATGAGGCCCTTTAGTGATACTGTGAGTGATGGAATCTCAACCTCAATAGGTAGAGTTTCCTCTGATCCATACATAAGTTAGTTTGGTGTAGCTCCTATAGGTGTGGAGATGCTAGTTCTGTAGGCCCATAATGTTGGGTTGAGTTGAACATGCCAATCATGTCCAACCTCGTTCACTATTTTCTTAATGATTTTCAAGATGGTTTTGTTTGAGGCCTCTGCTTGGCCATTTCCTTGTGGATAATATGGTGTGGAGAAATGATGTTGGATATGGAATCGTTTGCATAGTTCTTGCACATCTTGATTCTTGAAAGGTCTTCCATTATTTGTGATAGTGGAACTAGGAATGCCATACTGACAAATGAGATAATTTCGGATAAAAGAGGATATTTGCTTGTCGGTAACAGTAGTCAATGGGACAAGCTCTATCCACTTTGTAAAATATTTAGTGGTCGTGATGATAAAATTATGTCCATTTGATGAGGAAGGATGAATCTTGCCCACTAGGTCAAGTCCCCATTGACAGAATGGCCATAATGTGGTGAACGGTTGCAGCTCCTATGCTGGTGCATGTATAAGATTGCCATGAATTTGGCATTTTGGAAATTATTTGGAAAATTGATATGATACTTTTTCCATGGTCGGCCAATAATAGCCCATCCTTAGAAGTTTCTTGGCGAGAATAGGACCACTTGAATGTGTGCCACAAATACCTTCATGAAGTTCATGCAAGGTGGTTTCAGATTTGTTATGATCAAGACACCAAAGAAGAGTACCATCAAGACCTTAGCAGTAAAATTTGTCAGTGCTTAGGGTATAATGGGCTACTTGACGAATAAAGTTGCATTTCTGGTTTCGGGATAGGTCTAGTGGAAGGATATTGTCTTTTAGGTAGGTGTAGATCTTTCCATAGAGGGGTGAGTTAGAACCGACTATGTGGCATATGAATTGGGATTCAGAATTGTTGTAGGAAGGGGGAAACAATTGTTCCACCAGGAACTCATAACGATTTTGTTTGTCTGGTATTTGCAAGAGTGAGGCAATGGTTGCCATGGAATCTGTGGCTTTGTTGTTTACCCTTGGAATTCGCTCAAATTTGATGTCCACAAAGTATTTCTTGAATTCATCCACCATGCGCTTGTAGGGCATCATCTTGTCATCCTTTGTTTGATAGTCATCATTAACATGACTAATGACCAATTGTGAGTCTCCAAAGACTTTCAACTTTGTGATCTTCCACTCTACAACCATCTTGATGCCTGTGATGAGAGCTTCGTACTCAACAATATTATTTGTGCAAGGAAACATTAATATGCAAGATTTAGGAATAGTGTGTCCTTCTGGAGTGATAAATAGGATGCCGACACCTGATCCATTTTGGGTGTATGATCCGTCAAAGTACAAGATCCAAGGTTTTTTTGATACTGTGAGAATATTTGTATCTGGAGATTCTATATGGATTAGATGACTGTCTTGTAATGGTGCCTCTGCTAGATAATATGTGATAGCTTGACCTTTGATATCCCTTTGGTCTATGTAGTGAATGTCAAATTCACTTAGAATCATGACCCATTTAGCGAACCTTCCTATGAGAGCGACTTTGCTAAGTAGATGTTTTAATGGATCGATCTTTGCTACCAACTTGATTGTGTGAGATAGAATGTAGTGGTGAAACTTTTGAGAAAGATTTTTCAATGAATGTGTAGTTGATCTTGCATTCAATGTCCTGTTGATGTAGTATATTGCCCTTTCCTTGCCTATTGAATCTTCTTGTGCTAACAATTCTCCTAGTGATACCTGTGTAGCTGATATGTAAAGAATAAGAGGTTTGCCAGCTATTGGTGGTACCAAGATAGGTGGATTCATTAGATATTGCTTGAGTTGGTGGAATGATTCTTCACATTGATCTTCCCATCTGAAAGGGACATTCTTGTGGAGTAGATGAGTGAATGGAAGAAACTTGTTGGCTAGTTGAGAAATGAATCTTCTTATGGATTGTAGTCGTCCTTGTAGAGATCTTAATTGGCTGATATTTCTAGGAGGTGGTATCTCCATGATTGCTTGTACCTTTGCGAGGTCCACCTCGATTCTTTTTTCTGAGACTATGTATCCCAAGAGTTTGCCAGATGTTACGCTGAAGACACACTTTTTAAGATTCAGTCATACATTGAATTGCTCCAACCTCTGAAATATTTTATCTAGAATCTCCAAGTGTCCTCTTGTGAATGATTTATCCAATAAGTCATCTACATAGTCCTCCATGAATGTGTGCATCATGTCATGAAATATTGTAGCCATTGCTCTTTGATAGGTCACTCCTGCATTCTTCAAGCCAAAATGCATGACATTCCCACAGTAAGTACCCCATGGATAGGTAAATGTTGTTTTATCTTGGTCCTCTGGTGCTATTTTGATTTGATTGTAGCCTGAGAAACCATCCATGAGTGATCACATAGCATTAACTGTTGTTAGATCTACAATTGTGTCAATGTTGGGTAAAGGAAAGTCATCCTTCAGACAAGCCTTGTTGAGATCCATGAAGTCTGTACAACTCTTGATGCTTTTATTTGGTTTAGATACATGTACAATGTTAAAAATATATTCTGCATAATTGATGGGTTGGATGAATCCTACATCAAATAACTTCTTCAATTCTGCTTTAACCAATATGGCGACATGTGGGTTCATCTTTCTCAGTTTTTTCTTCACAGACTTAGCTCTGGGAACTATTGATAAGTGGTGCATGATCAAATATGGATATATCCTTGGCATATCTGCATAGGACCAAGCAAAATTGATTTGCTTTTTCTTGAAGAATTTGATGAAATTGGGTCTTTCTTGTTTTGTTAGTGTTTCTGCCAGGTGTATGGTTGTTGCTGCTACTTCAGTGTCAATGTTGATTGATAGAGTTGGTTAAATCAAGATTGGTGATCTCTCCTGATAATATTCAGGAAGAGTGTCAATTCCCTCATCCTCTGGCGCCTCAAAGAGGTTTTCACCATTGGATACATCCTTTGTTTTTACTTTTTTATGATATAATACTGCCATTAAATGGTTTTCACCTTTAGATCAATTTTTTATTTTATTTTTGCGTCTAAGAGAATTGACATTGTCCTGAATGAGAACTTTGTTATGAGATTCACTGGTGGAACATGTTTCCAGGTTCACAGAGTTTCATCATCTGGGAAGATAGGTATGTTAAGTTGTTTAGGTTGTTCCCAGTTTGTGAGTTTAGGATGTAGTAATGGTAAGGGATCATCTCATGGATTAAGATCTATAGTCGTGAGGGTTATGATGGATGCATTATCAAAATCAACATTCATGAGGCCAAAGTATATGATAATACCCTCTTCAGAATCTTTTTCTTTTGTAACCTGATCATCCTCACTAGAATCATTGATATGTTGTGATCCAACTTCAACTGGTCTAGCCCCTAAATCTTGTCCATCATAGGGTATTGGTGTATATGTGTGGATTATATCTACCTCAATGTCTTCAGTAACATCAGAACAAGTATCCCATTCATATTCATTTGAGTTTGTCTCATAATCACTTTCTAAGGTTACACCACTATATCTGATAGGAATATTGTATGGTGAGAAGAGTTCGTTGATAATTGATACAATTTTTCTCGCTTGTTTTGATTCAGGTTTTGTGCTTGCTTGTAATCTTTGGATTTGTTCATAAACATACTCTTCCCTTTGAATGGCAAGTTCTTCTTGTTGTTATTCATATTTGTCTTCTCTTTGTTCTCTAGCTGTTCTTTCTGTTACTAATTATGTATTGGCTTGATCATGTTTTGTTATTTCTTGCCCGTAATGTATTTGTTTATAGGAAGCCTGCTCTCTTTGAATAGTGAGTTCCTCTTATTGTTTCTCATGTTCTTTGTTTGTCTTTTCCGTTGCTTGATGTATCACTTCTTGCCATGATTCCTCTTTATGTGTTACATTTCTTCTCCACCAGGGGTTTCTATGATGATCTCATTTTTGTACAGGTTGAATATGCTGGTCATACCCAAGTCCAAATTTATCTTTAGCAAGTTGTGACGGAGGTTGAATTGGTTCTATGATGCCTTCTTGATGCTTGCCAATAGGACCATTTCCTAAATATCCCATCCTTTGTATGATTCCGAACTCGTTGCCATATGCTCTGTAGGGAGAGTGACACTTAACATTGTTGCTTGTGTGTCCTCATCCTCCTTGTATAACCAGTTCAAAACATCTTTGTCATCTATCTCATCTGCTAGTGTTCCTACTTGAATGAACATTCCATCAAATTTTTTGATTGGTTGTGAAGATTGTTGTCTTGAAGTTGAGGGTTGTCCATGAGACCTTGGCGAAATTGGCAATTTTGATAGACATAGGGATTCAAAAGAGTATTCTCTCATGCCTTTGTCTTTCAACTTCATATTTTTCTCAAAATCTATGGATAGGGTTTTGAATTGATCCTTGTTGTTTGAAGATGTGGAAGTGAGAGCTTCCTTGTTGTGTGGTACAAGAACATTTTGAAATGCTTTGAAACTATTCCAATATTGGAAAGGATTAGTGTCTGTCGTAAAGGATATTTCTTGTCCTTTATATGGAAATTTCAGGCACTATGATATGTGGATGGCACCGCTTGCATTTCATGGATCCATGGATGACCCAGAAGTATGTTACAAGATAAATCTATGTCCAATACTTGGCATAGAGTATCTGTTTGAACAGGCCCTACTTGAATGGGTAATACCACAAGCCCCTTCGATGATCTTTCCTCATCATCATATGCTTTGATTGTTATAATTTTCATAGAATCAATGGTTGCCTCTGAGAAACCTAATGCATAGATAAGTTTTAAAGTACATATATTTAGACTAGCTCCTTCATCTATTAATACTCTTTTTACTTGATGTTTATAGACTAGGATTTCGATATGGAGTGAGTATTATGTCGATGATTTAAAGAGACGTCATCATGTTCCAAGAATGATAGATTATGAGGCACGGTTTAATGCCCCTCCATGGCTTGGAATCGATTAACATCCAGGTCATTTAGATCCATAATGTCAACGAGAGCCTTTTCCAGAATATCCTTGTGTGTAGGTCAGATCTTGAGAAGCTCTAATATGGATATGTGTGCTGGTGTCTTCTTCAATTGATCTACTAAGTTGTATTGAGTGCTTGAAGGTGTTGTTGTTTTGGAGGCACTCCCTTTTAATACATATTTAGATTGAGCTCATGTAATCACATTGATCGAAATATGTTCTTATTTGTTTTTTATCGTAATGATGTTAATCTGATTGTCAGATGCCGATATGTGATTGATAACATTATTGTATAAATGATTGATATGGGATCCTTTGTTGTTTGAGGACGATGATGTGCCTTTGTCATAATTTTGAAGTGTATTTTTAAAGGCTTCATGATCATCATTGGTTTTGTGACTGTCTATCGTTACGTAACCATTATCTATCAATTCTTGAACCAAGTTCTTTAACCTTAGGCAATCATTTGTGTGATGCATTTGTTTCTATGATATTCACAATAGTGCATGTCATTCCACCATGATGGTTTGACTTGAGGTTCAAAATCCCTCATGTTTGGAAATGTGATGAGTTTATTTGCCAATAGTTCTCAAAATGTTGATTCAAGGGTTTGTCCTAAAGGTGCGAACTTTCGTCGATATGGTGCTGGTTTTGGGTTAGCGTTATTTCCCTTATTGTTATTCCCTTGGATGATGTTTCCTTGATTGTTCATACCTTGATTGCTGGTTCTTTGATTGGTATTCCCTTGAGTGTTGGTTCTTTGATTGATATTATTTTGAGTGTTGGTTGGTGGAGTAATATCGGATAAGTTTAACACACGTTGTTTTTCTTTAACATTGCCTACTACACTATCATTAAAAACATTCTTATTCCTTGTCCAAAATTTGGATTTATCAGAGTTGTTATAGTAATTGTTGTTATAGGTGTTGTTTGATGAGCTAGCACCTTCTTTAGAGAATTTCAGAGTTCCCCTTTTTATTGAGGCTTCTTCTATCTGGATGCCATTTTTTATCAACTTTTTGAAACTAGGTAAACATTGTAGTTTAAGTTGATAACCCATTTCGTCATTTAGATTGTATATGAATATTTCCATATTCTCTTTATCAGGTATGGTTTGGGGATATCTAGATATCAATCTTCTCCATCTTTGCAAAAACATCATGAATGTCTCATTGTTCTTTTGTTTTGTGTTGCAAAGATCAAGCATGGTAACCTCGTGTTGAATGTTATAGGAATATTGGGAAACAAATTTTTTCACCAACTCCTCAAATGATCTGATGGGAGGTATGATTTTTGAAAGCCATTCCATTGTTTGTCCCCCTAGGCTTCTTAGAAATAGCCTCATCATGTAAGTTTCATTGCAGGCAAACTCCAAGCTCATCATCCAAAACTCCCTTACATGATCACGAGGATCATTTTTACCATTGTATGTGTCATTCTTTGGTATTTCAGAGTTGGGTGGGAATGGTGCCATGTTCAAACTTCAATCAAATGGATAAGGAAAAATATCCTCTAATGAATATCGCGTGGTAGTTCCTTTTTGCATGTCTTTCATTTATTGTTGAAGTGCTTGTAGTTGTTGCGTGAGTGTAGTGAGGGGATTGTTTCCAGTGTTGGTATCTCAATGGTTGGTGTCACCTTGATTATTAGTGCCATTTTGGTCATTGGTATCAGTATGATCATGTGTATTGGAACTGTGTGTTCTTGATTTTGTCCTTTTGAGCTCCCCAATTTGTTTTGGTTGTTTCATATCAAAATCCTTACCTTTGCTAGATAGAAGGAGGAAGTATTTCTATTTGTTCATTTCGATGATTTTTTCAAGAAGTTTGTGTAATCCAAGGCCTTGTTGTGCCTCCTCAATAACGTCATATGTTATTTCTGATGAATATTAAGAGGGGGGTGAATTAGTATGCCCAAAAACTTAACCAAACTCTTAAGCAATCTTACTGCAGACCGAACAACAAACTGGTTAAAACACAAACAAGCCAAATAGCAAATAGAGCATTCACCCACAGAAGCACAAACACCATAACACAAGATATTTTGATGTGGAAACCCAAATGGGAAAAACCATGGCGAGTAAAACTCACAAGTCAACTATCTGAAGAATAGTAGCCAGACCGGTTAAGGCCTTACAATGTTCTTCACCAAAACAAATCCTGTTAGGAATATAGATCTCTGTTAGGAGATAAGTCCTATTAAAGACCACCCTGTTAAAGGTGTGTAGGGGAAAAAGTGAGACTAGGCTAACATGTCCTAATCCTACCTTTTGACACACATTGTGGAATACGAAAGAGCCTAGAGGTATCACACAATTGGCTACTTATTTTTGTGGAAGAGAGAGCCACGGGCTACCTATTAGGATTTCTATTCCTTTGTTGTAATTGAAAGATAAAATGATACAAGTTCAATTCCTAATCCCAAAGTGCAAGTATGAACTAATAACAAGATTGCAGAATTAAGGTTAAACAATGGAAAGCTGTAAACACAAGGACAAGACAAGAATGCAAATGCGTACCCGGAGTTAAAATCTGAGTGGAAATGTTTGGGACGGGGGCGCATGCGCCACTGACCTGATTCTGCACCTGAAACTGCTCCTTTTGGCAACTTGAAAGCTATCGAAAAGTGTTGAAAACTGTTATTGTCTGAGGGACCAGGGCGCCCAGCGCCCCTGTCCCAGGGACCAGGGTGCCTAGCGGCCCTGTCCTGTCAGGACCAGGGCGCCCCACGCCCCTGTCCTAGGTTTCTGCTCTACAATTTGGTGTGTTGTCCCATCTCAGTCTGCTTCCGTCGGATCTGCAACTTGCGGCGTCCTTCGAATTCAAAAATCTGCACTTATATCTGAAAAGGGTTGTAGGCGGCTATATAGGGTTTTGCCTTAGTCAAACCCCTGCTTTGGTGATTTCCACCTCCACGAATAGCCAAGTTGTATAGTAAAAGTTGTATAGTGCAGACCTTGTGTGTGTGCAAGATCCTAAAATGAAAGTAAGCAAACTAGAGCAACCTAGAAAGTAAACCCTAATTGCTTGTAAATGATAATGTAAATGCTCCAAATCAAGATGCAAAGTGATCTAAAGCATGAATACAAATGATATAATGAGGCTTATGCAAAGACATGAAAACAACATGAAATCATACCCAACCCCAAGGGAGGGGTACAAGCCAATCTTCAGTCGGTGATCCCCTATTGCTCTTCAATGTCTTCAAAGCCCTAAATGGATGAATGAAATTGATGAATGCTTGATGGATGAATTTTGAATGTTGTTGAAGTCTTCAAAGATCTGCTCTTTCGCTGCATAGAAGGCCCCTCAAACCAAATTCGGATCCTTTCCAATGAAGAAAGAGAGCTCTTATATATGAAACCCTAGGTCTTAATTTCAACTTTAGGCCGACTTAGAGATTGAATCTCCCACCAATTTCTTGGGGTTAAGCTTTATTTTATGATTGGATCGTGCTCCTAAAATTTCGGGAAAAATGTCCGGGACCATGTGCACGTTGGGCGCCATGGTCCCGACAACTTTTCACCAAATTTTTAGGGCCGTCGGATATGATGATTTTAGAGCGAAGCCCGAAGTTACAGGTGATTTCGAGATGTTTTGACCCCCGAAATCAAGCCCCCAAGTTCAAAATAGGACCTAATTAGGGTTTTAGATTAAATGATGTATTAGAGGAATAAAATGAAAGGGGCACACTTTAATGAAAAGGGCCCAACTTTATGATATGGGAGATGATAAAATAGAACCTTAGACCTAATTAATTTAATTAATTAAGTGCTAAAGGGGAAATGCAATGCAAAATGCAAAATGCGCCAAGGTGGGTGCTAAACTAGGTGTGAAATTGTACCACCCTAGCAAGTGCGTACAATTTATGACGCTACAAAAGGATTTCAGATCCACAACTATGAACCACCTTGTTAGAGGATTTACAATAGGCTTGACTGGGCCTACCTGGTTAAGGGTTTCAAACTTGTCAAAGAGATTAGTAACCAACAAGTGAATGATCTAGAAAGTAGCACAAAATGCTTGATTAGATCCTTGACTTCTCTATGTTAATGCATTGTAGCATTACTTCAGTCTTCTATCCTTTGCATGTTCAATCTCTATCACATGATGCCTTTTCTGGGAAGACCTAATCTTCTCTTCAACACTTCACATACACACATACACACACATACAAAACCCTAGACATGATGTCCTCATATAGGAATTTGATTTCATGTTGGTCCAATAAGATTAGACTACAATTTCCTAGGTTCAAAGCATCTAGACACATTTGGTAACATGACACAGAAGCACGGCCAAAGTGTCAAGGGGTGATAACTCATCACACATTACAATTTTGTCGGTAAATAAAATACAGTATATCGATTATTGGTTTACTAACAAAGACTGGTAAACTATAACATAGTGTTCTAATCTTCAAAAAAGATTGGTTACCACTTGGGGTCCTTAGTCATGCTTTGATCGGCAAGCTTCTACTGCAAAACACCAATATTCTTCTACAAACAAAGACTATACATACAATGGCATATAATACTGGTGTGAACAATACAACACATATTACCAGTGGAGAATACCTCATACATAAAATAAGTGTGTGTCCATCAATGACAATCACAACTAAACAACATCAAAATACCAACAATCTCCCCCTTTGGCATTGATGGCAACACTTAGGAAAATTTGACATCTAAGTGCTTCAAAGCAAAAATGATGCCATAATCAAAATTACTCCCCCTAAGCATATACACTACTCCCTTTGCATCTTACATTTGCACGAAATTTTCAATACTACTCCCCCTTTGCCAACAATGACAAAGTAATGCAAACACTCCCTCTTTCACAGAAATTTACCAAAGTTATATTGCATAACATAAAAACAGAGTATATGTTCATGACAATAAAGAGTAAAACTTCTCAAAAAATAGATTTTAAGTTTTTTAGAAAATCCTTCATGTCTGTTGCCCAGGTATCTAAGAGTGAGGCAGCAATTTCACTTTGAGTCTTCATCTGGAAAGCTAGCTCCTCCATGGCATCAATGGTGCTCAATTCCTATGTAGCAATAATAGCCTCCATGTTCAGAAAACACTTCTGAAGAACCTGCAATTTTGGTAATAAAAGCAACTGGAGCTCCTGCAGATCTTGAGTCCGCTTGCAGATCTCTGATTCAATCTTTGCAATCTAATGTTGGTGAGTGTGAACAGTCTGCCCAAACACTGTGAAGGAATCATATGATAATTTGAAGTTGTTGATATACTTCTTTAACTCCGATTGGAGTTGAATCTTTTTATTCAAAGCATCATCACATAATAGATTAGGCTGGCAGATTTTTCTCAACAGTTTATGGCCTTCAACTATTGCCAGATTGATATCATCCCTTTGGTGGATCAATTTGTCTTTGTCTTCATTGAATTGTTTCACTAGTGCAACTTTGAGTTCCTTTTCATGGTTTTTCTTTGCAGTGGCCTAGGCAACATCTTCAAACATTGTACTTGATCATCGTACTTGATCATCCACTACTATGCAAAGAAGTTTTAACTTGGCCAGCGAGGAATCAGTACTGGGGAGGTTAGTACCGGGGATTAGATTGGAAAGAGTGTCAACAACAAATTGAATGACATCCTATTCTTTCTTTTTCCTCAGTTCTTCCAATCTATCCAGAACTAGTTGAATGCTCCTTAGTAGCTCATTTTCATCAACTGATTGAGTAAGACAGGCAAGAGTCAAATCGATGTGACCGGTGGGATCAACCTGCTTAGCTTGATCTCCAATTGCCTTAGGAGTCTATCCTCCTTCCTTTGCCTTGATCTCCTCTTGTGTTTTCTTCTCCTTCTTCACTCTCTTCTTCTTTCTTCCTCTCTTCCTCCTTCTTCTTCTCTTCTTCCTTCTTCCTCTCTTCTTCCTTCTTCTTCTCTTCTTCCTTCTCTTCTCTCTCTTTCTCTTGTCTTGCTTTCTCCACTTTCTCTTTGTCTTCTTTTTCTTTCTTTGCTCTCTCCTTGTCTTCTTTTTCTTTCTTTGCTCTCTCTTTTTCTGACTTTAACTTCTCCGCTTTCTCTTTTTCCCGTTTCTCTTTCTTTGTTTTTTCTTTCTCCATTTTCTCCTTATCGACTTCCTCCAGTTGAGTACATTCAACATCTAGTGCATCCACATCAATAGGGTTAATTTGTTTAGTTACTCTCTCACCCTAATTATCGAAGGTCTCATCTAGTTTGGTTGTAGATAGGTCAGGCTCTTGCTCAGCCTGTCGATTAGCTTCAGATACATTCTGCATTTTGACAGCTGCTTTAACCTGTATATGGGTGTCTTTTTCTGATTCAAAGGTTTTGCCTCCGAGTAACTGAAGTCTTCTTCTTCACATGAAAAAGATACCTTTGTACCGATTAAGAATCTCAAACAATTCTAAATTAGAAACATCAAGAAAATATTGGGCAAAAATCTCTTCCCTAATTTCTTGCTCCTTTTCAATGACAATGCGCCATTTATTATCCAAATAATTATATAAAGAATTAGGAACAACAGGTTTAATGTCAATCAAAGACCGATCATTATCACACAAATATTTAATGACCTCTAGCTCTACCTCTTCCTTTTCACTATCACTAAGATCATCAAAATAATCTTTTAGATCGTCAAGAACTTTCCTTCTAACATTCTTCATAATCCTTTGAAAATGTGACATAGGTTGGTAAGAGGCAACATGTATATTTACCGGTGTAGAGGTTGCAGGTACATTACTGGTTGTATTCGTCTTCTTACTTGGTTGCCTTATCTTCTTCATTTCTACCTCTAGTTCAGTGTCTTCTGAATCCAGTGTGTTATTCTTGGTTTTTCTCTTCCTTTCAAATATCTTTGGCGGAATGGCCTCTGGTTTATTTTTGGCTGGTGACCTCTTGGTCACTTTAGGACTAGCAACAGATGTAACCGGTGTCGATGCCAATGGCACAACTTTTGTCTTCTTCTGCTTCAATACTTCAATAGATTTGATCCTCTCTGAGTAAGTATTGATCCTCTTCTTCTTTGGATCCAGTGATGAAGCAAGTAGGGTAGAGGCATGCCCTGTGAGTATATCATTTACCACTTCATAGCCCATAGGATCAACTTCATCTTGTCTAGCCTCAACTACTTCCATTATGCAATGATCCACTTTGATTGTGAAACATATATCATCTTCATACCTTTTAACTAGATCACCTGATATTCTCATTCCCTGGTTCATCTTCAGTTTGAACTCATCAAAATACCTATTCAGAGTCTTTGGATAAGCTGATCCCACTGCTTGCAGACTCTCCTTTATTTGTCTTGAAACCAGTAGGTCACTCGACCAGTGAACATCACCAACTCTTGGAAAATACCCTTGAAAATAGAAAAACAAACCGACAAGAAGTTGACCGAACTTAAACCTCGGTGTCTTGTCCTCTATGATGGACTTCAGATTCTCCATGAGTTGTTTTTGTATATAGGTACATAAGTCATATTCTGCATCTTCCTTGATCATCCTATAAGTGACATGCACCATATCTATAGGAATAGAATTCATTCTACTAGCATAGAATACTCTATACCCGATCACCATGCACACATACTTCACCAAGTCATCTTTTATGGTGTTTACAGTCATTGCCCGTTGGTCTCTCACAGAATCGGTGAGCTCTATCACTTTGGTTTTGGTGATCTTGCAAAGAACAGGGACTTCTCCAGCATTGCAGAAACAGGTCACGACATGGATTGCCTCTGGTGTAATATCATGGGTTCGCTCAAGATACAACTTGTCACCATGAACCCTATTTAGAATTATCCTTATATGATCTTCTATGAATTCCTCGAGAAAATATACTGCATTGTGGAATATCTTCTTCTCGATCATGTTGTACTTTGGTTTAATCTTCTTATCATCTCCATAGAACAAACTCAACTAGGAGTGAATCACTAGAGACCCTAGGTCTTCTAGTTTGCAATCAATGTATCCAGAAACATCCCCTGCGAAAATGACTCCGATGGGAATTTGAGATAGGGCATTAATTTCACCTTCTTCCTAAGAAACTCAGATGAATCCTCAAGTTCGACAGAACTAGAAGGGATTTTGGATGTAGAGGCCATGAATAAATAATTTCAAATGATGAGAGTGTTTCGACGAAGAATACCTTTTCACTCTAAACTAGGGTTCGTCGATGTCGAATTCGAACTAGGGTTCGCCGATGTCGAACACAACACACTTCTCCAAAAGCTTGTTTTACCACTCTGCCCTCCACTCTAGATAGCTTGAAATGTTTGCTGGATCTTGCGCAAGATTTGTTCCCTGATTCTTTCGAACGCAAGATGAATCGCTCTTGTTGTGCTGCTCAAGCTAGAAAAATTCTTCTTTGAAAATAGGTAAGTAAAAATGATGACAAAACTCACTTTTAAGCATGCTCCTACCTACCATAATAAATGCATCATCAATAGGGTAAAAACTCTAACTTTACCACTTCATTTCTTCTGTCAGTTGACAGGTAGCCGATACCAATAAAACACTTTACCGATACACACCAGGGTTCCGAAAAATTATTACCAATATGTTCCCCCTTAAGCTTTTCAAAGCTCAGTTTGTCGATTCAGGGGTCTCCACACTGGGTGCAGAAACTGGTACATCTTGTGGCTCCTCTTCAGATTTATTTTTCCAGGTTTTATTCATATCTTCCTGAACGGCTTCAACATCGACCTTTCCTTTTCCTTTTGGGTTGACCAGTCTTTCTTTCGATGGACTTTTTCTCAGTCTTCATTCTCTGGCAAGATGTCCCAGTTTATGACAACGATAGCATACCACACTAGGTGCTCTCCATGGTCCGGTGTTCACCTTTCCATTCTTTCTCCTACATGTTGCAGCAGTGTGACCACTACCACGGAAGACCAAACAGGTTGCTCTCCAACCGATTGACGCTTCATAACCATTTGACCGACAGTCACAGGTTCTATACTGGTTTGGGTTTCGGTTCATAGGAGGTTCTTGGACAACCCCTCTTGGTCTCGGTACATAGACTCCAGGGTTATTCATAACCATTCTGTACTCAAAATATCTATACCCAACCTTGTTGCATGCATAACAATGACCATTAAATCTACCAGTTCTAGCCTTGTGGTTATGCATATTGTTTTGCATGTAAGGGAAATTTTTATAAGCCTTGCTCCTACATACATTGGCAGTATGTCCTTCCTTAAGACAGTTAAAGCATACAGGTTTGAAGTTTTGCTTACCTTTTCTTCGGTTGATCTTAGGTGATGATTTCTCCTTTGGTGCACCAGTCTTGGTTCTAGAGGTTTCACCTTCCTCATATGCAGAGAAACCAATCCCAAAGGTGTCCTTTGATGGCTTCATTGTTTCCAGCTTTTGGTCCAACTTCGCAGCACTCCAGTTGAACTTTGCAAGTATCTCCTTTATCTCACCAAGTTCCTTGGAAAGAGCATCATTGGTCTTCATCAAGGTTTCATTATGAGAAATGGCTACATTGAGGTCTGCTTGCATTTCTTCTTTCTCTTCCTTACCCTCTTGCAGATAAGCGGTAATGGTACTAATTTCTTGGTTTAACTTAACGATCTCATGCTCCTTGTCCTTCACTAGATCTTCAACTTTTGTTCTATTTTCTAGCTCTTGACTCATCTTGATAGTCAGTCCTTCAAGCTCCCTCCTTAGGTTAGTTTTAAACTCATTTAGTTTCTCCACTTATTGGACTAGGGCGTCCATGTCTGCTTCATCAGAAGAGTTGTTTTCAGTGATTTCCATTGTTTTCTCAGCAAGCTCTCTTCTTTTGGCTAAAGAGGCTTTATATTTGATCTTCAATTCATCATAGGCTCTTTCAGATTCAACCAATTGGTGAGTGAGTTCCCTCATGCTGTATTCCCCCATATCTCCTTTCAAGTGGTTAGACTTAGAGAAAGGTTGGCTCTAATACCAATTGATGAATACTAAGAGGGGGGGGTGAATTATTATGCCCAAAAACTTAAACAAACTCTTAAGCAATTTTACTGGAGACCGGTATAGTAGTTTAAACAACAATCCGGCTAAAACACAAACAAGCCAAATAGAAAATAGAGCATTCACCCACAGAAGCACAATCACCATAACACAAGATATTTTGACGTGGAAACCCAAATGGGAAAAACCATGGTGAGTAAAACTCACAAGTCAACTATTTGTAGAATAGTAACCAGACCGGTTAAGGTCAGACCGGTTAAGGCCTTACAATGTTCTTCACTATAACAGATTCTGTTAGGAGATAATTTTGTTTAAAGACTACCCCGTTAAAGGATTTCAGATCCACAACTATGAACCACCTTGTTAGAGGATTTACAATAGGCTTGACTGGGACTACCCGGTTAAGGGTTTCAGACTTTTTGAAGAGATTAGTAATCAACAAGTGAATGATCTAGAAAGTAGCACAAAATGCTTGATTAGATCCTTGACTTCTCTATGTTAATGCATTGAAACATTACTTTAGTCTTTTATCCTTTGCATGTTCAATCTCTATCGCACGATGCCTTTTCTGTGAAGACCTAATCTTCTCTTCAACACTTCACATACACACATACACACACATAAGAATCTGATTTCATGTCGGTCCAATAAGATTAGACTACAATTTCCTATGTTCAAAGCATCTAGACACATTTGGTAACACGACACAGAAGCACCGCCAAAGTGTCAGTGGATGATAACTCATCACACATTACAAGTTTGTCGGTTAACAAAATACAATATATCGATTACCGGTTTACTAACAAAGACTGGTAAACTGGAACATAGTGTTCCGATCTTCAAAAAAGATTGGCTTCCGCTTGGGGTCCTCGGTCATGCTTTGACCGGTAAGCTTCTATTGCAAAACCACGATAGTCTTCTACAAACAAAGACTATACATACAATGGCATATAATACCGATGTGAACAATACAACACATATTATCAGTGGAGAATACCTCATACATAAAATAAGTGTGTGTGCATCAATGACAATCACAACTAAACAACATTAAAATACCATTTCTTCCTCATCTAGATTCATGTAGTTTTTCCAAGTGTTAATTAACTTCTCTGCGTCCCATGCTTGATTCTGACTCTTCTTCCCACTCGACATTTTTATAGGCTCATGTACGTGCAGACATGACTTAAGTTGATTCAATATGTGATGGGATCCTTAGAAAAATAAGCTAAATTGATTTTTCCACTAAAGTTGATACGTTGAGAGAATGTTGATTTTTGTTCAAAGGCACGTGCTTGCAAATCTTCCTCGTCAAAATCAGTATTTTTGTTGTACAGATATTGTGGAAATGATGTAAAAATGTCCTATGTTTTAGAAAGATTTTGTGGTTGATATAGAGGAACTTGTTTCTCTTCAAGATCTTCTTTGGACTAGGTTGTCTTCTTTGGACTAGGACGCTTCTTCTTGATGTGTTGAAGAATGGTCATGCAAGTGTTCAAAGTTTTAGTTGTGAGATTGATTGGATGAATACCTTTTTTTGATCTCTAAGTCCACTCAGTCGAATAAAGGGTTTGATATGCCTCTATTGATATGACCAAGTACGTCAAATGATATGATAAAAGCTTCCCGATATTGGAAACTAAACAGATTTGACTAACTTAGAAAGATAACTTGGTATTTTGATGTTTGATATGGGTTGATTTGAAACTTGTGATCACTAATTGATACTGTATTGATAAAATTTCCTCTTTCTGCATTGGATTTGACAAAAGACCCAAAAGGGTATTTGAAACTAGTGGTGAAATTTTCAAAAAGTTGATAAATTGCTCTTTGTTTTTGGACAATTTTAGATATGTGCTAAATCAAATTGTTTATGCACTAAACATATATTCAAATGCGCTATGCTGCCCCTGGAATGCACTATCTTGTGTTTGTCTATAAGTGAAAATGTTGTTCTTGCAATGTGCTAATCTGGTCTTCTGAAGCACTAAGGTTTGGTTAATATGCGCTACTGAATTGAATCTATGTGCTATATTGATGTTTAAATGCGCTTTGCTTCCCTTGGTATGAGCTATCTTATGTTTGTTTGTCAGTGAAAATGTTGTTTTTGCAATGCGCTAATCGGTTCTTCTGAAGCACTAATGTTTGGATGGCATGCACTACTAAATGAAAGTGATGCGTTGCACTGATATTTAAATACACTAATCTGGAGTCTTAATTCCTGGTTTTCTCAATTTGATGATTTTGTAAAATCTTTGAAACGGTTTTGGTGTTTTTTATGGATGATCTTTTGAAAAGATGATTTGAAAACACAATAGATAGAAGCAAAACAGTTTGTCTATAATAGACAGATAGTGTATGTTCAATATGATCTTTTCAAATCCTTGTTTGTTTTCACGAGTTTGCACAAGAAATACACATCAAATATACCTCTCAATTCTCAAGGGTCATTTAAAATATCAATAGCCCACACTTGATACTCCGTCAACTCAAACAACCTGTCACACTCTAAGGTGTGCCCATGTTTATGTCTTTGTCTAGAAGTTGAACCAAAGAAGATTGCTCCTCAATTGGATCGATTTCTTGGGATATATATGGTGAGTGTCTTGGGGGCGGATTCTTCCCCACCCTTGCACTATGATATTAGAAATGTTTGGTAAAACTGACTCGATGAGGCTTCTATTTCTAAAGTTCGTAATCAGGCTTTCGTTCAGTCTTCAATGATAAAATCTCTCAGGAGGCTTGTCAACCTTTAGAACAAAGGCTTTACACAACACAAGGATATTGGAGGAAGGCTAATCATTGAGAAAACCGTTGGAGAAGATTTTCATCAGTCTCCACATTTTATTATAGTGGGTTGGAATACTTGGCTAAAATTTGTTCCCCACTTAGGTCGTTTCCCTCACACTGGCCTTATAGGCACCTCGGGAGGGAAGGCCTGCTAAAGGATTTATCTTAATGCTAAATTGAAATAAAGCTTGAAAATGGCGTGTTTGTATTTTTGATCACCCAATTAAGGGGAGAGCATATACCTAAGACATTCGAAACAGGAAATACAAGCTTTCTTTTTATCCAATATCACAATTGTTTTCTAAAAGCTACCTTGGAGATGTTGCTCCAAAAGACATGTGGTTCTTTTTAACCCAAGATAGCAATATGTGTGTTATAGAAAAAACTTTTGAACAAATGAAATCCTGGTCAACCAAAGTAAATTCGCCAAAATGAACAACAATGATCTTCAATTGAAAATCTTTGAAATGGTAAAGTGAAGGTTCTTTTTAAGCTTCCAAATAAAAATGTGAGGTTCGTTTTAATGAGCACCAAAGGAAAGTGATGTTCAATTTTAAACTCTTTGCAAAAATTAGAAAGTTTGTGTTGTTCTTTTTAGAGCCCAAAGGAATGTGATCCTAACTTGCATAAAAGGAAAGATTTGAGTTGTTGTTCTTTTTACTTATGCAAGCAAGAAAATTTGAGACTTCTTTTAAGCACCAAAAGAAATCATGTTCATTTTATGCATCCAAAAGAAATCATGAGGTTCATTTTAAGCTTTTTGTAAGAAAAGGAAAGATGATTTCTTTTAACTAACTTGAAAAGAAAGCAAAGAAAACTAAACTTACTCCTGTTCCTACACAAAATTGTTAGGACCTGCACACAGTCAGTTAGCAAAAATCAAATCCTGATGGTGGGCTTCACAAGCCTAAATTTTGATTATGTTGCAATTTTTTTGCTCTTTGCCTAGTCTATGCGCTAAAATATGGGACCGATGCGCTAGAAAATGATGCTAGGGTGCTAAAAGATGAAGTCTATGCAGTACTCTGAAACTTGTATGCGCTAAACTGATGTTTCTACGTGTTGGAGCATCTGACAAAACCAAACGCTAAAATTATACTCCTATGCGCTAAAAAATGGTTTCATGAAAAATGATATTATATTTGGGGGTGTGCCCCACAGTGGGCACCAAAAATGTATGCTTAGATTTATGGTGATCAAAATACTATTATTGAAATAAAAAACCTAACATAGCAATGAAACTTTTGAGTACAAAGGCTAACTAATTTAAACTAGTTTAAACGTTAACTTCCCAAGATGTGTTTCATTGTTCTCTATCTCATAGGATCCCTTAAGTCAATGTTTTTCTCTCAGATCATGAGAAAATGACTTAGGAATGACAACTTCAAGAACGAGTGATAAGATGATCTATGTGCATGAATGCATTTGAGATCTATATTATATGTTGATGATGATTAAGATATGATACTAAGCTATGATTATGATGAAGTTATGGTAAAGATATTAACAAACTATACTAACATGATATACTAACATGGATGTGCTATGATATGAAATTCTTCTAAATGCTAAAAATGTTATTCTAACAAAGAGAGGCTAAATGCTTGATACAATTAGACTATAGTGTAGATGCATGACAACTTGGATATGGATTATGAAGAAATGGGCTCTATTTATAGAGAAAATAAGGAAATGGATGGTTAAGATTCAATAATCTTAACAAGGGCTAGGATTGAAAGTTACTCAATCTATGTTTACAATTTTTACCAATGCAATGGTGACAATTGTCAATAAGAGGTGGCTTGAGAGGAGATGTAAGAGACATTAAATGCCTGAGAAGACATGAGGGTCACCCTAGGAGGTAAGGTTAGGGTTAGGTTCGGGTTATCCATTGGATAAAGCTTTAGCCAAGGTGTAAACTCTTGTGAAAGGGCTAAATAAGATAACTAGGGTCAAAGCCATGAGTGCTTGATGAGACCCTTGGGTTAAATTAGGGTTAAATTAGAGAGAAAGTCTCTAACCATGGGGTAAGGTTGAGTTAACCATTAATGGTTTGGAAGACTTTGAAGGTTAACTTGTAAGAGCCTTACAAGTTTGGGGAACTCAACAAGTTAACTTGTTTAAAATGATAAAGTCTTAAATGCATTTAGAAGACTTTCTTCCAAGTTTGAGAAGTGACTTCCCCAAATTTAGGGATCTGATATGATTAAAAGAATTAAGGCCAGTTAAGTGGGATTTGAGAGGTTCTAGAAGAATGATTAGGAGACAAGTGGGAAATGTAGGAGAATGCAAGTGGGAGGAAATAGGATTTTTATTAAAATAAAAATGTTTTATTTCAACTAAAATGGATGCAACTTGCATTTGTAGGAAAATGCAAGTGGGGTGGGTTATAAATAAATTTGATTTATTTATATGCAAGGATGATTTTAATTAAATGTAAATTTAATTGAAATGGTGAAAAGGGGATTTAATTAAATAAAATGATTTAATTAATTAAAGGTTAGAAAATGGTTAGATGATTTAATTAAATAAATTGAATAGTTCATTTAATCAAATAGACGAAAATGTAGAAATTAATTAAAATAAGAGTTAATTAATAAGGGGATGTGGTTTAAATATATATTAAATATTTGCTATCCCCATTAATAGATAGCACTTATCCTTAATATATATATATATATATATATATATATATATAAAATATTTATTTAACTAGATGGTCATATTTATACGTCTACAATTATTATTTAATAATGTGATTATAGATGCATGTGATGATTCTATGGATGCATATGATTATGTGATGTTTATGTTATGGATGTAGATTATGTGACATGTTATTGAAAAATTGAATGTATGATTTATTTTTTATAGTTTATGGATGTTGATTTGTGATGTGATGATCTTTTATGATAATGTTATATGGTTATGGATGCAAGCATCTATATGAGATGAATAGACATAGGATATGTGAGAAGTAAGACTTACCATTGATTGTTGATATTTGAGGGTGGTTGTTGAATGGTTATCAACATGATTATTCAAATTGGGATAAATGCAATCTTGTCCTCTATACTATATGTTTCATCATAATCTCTATAGTGGTGGGGAATAGGTTTCACTATCTTAATGCATGCAAAGTAGGAAACTAGGCCTATTTCCACTTTGATTAAATTCAAAAGGAGAATGATCAACTAGGCTCAATATGGATAAAGCACAAAGTAGATGCAGTGGTTCTTCGCTATTGAGTTGAAATGTGAAATGTAATTATAATGAAGAATGAACGAATTAGGAGCGAGGTAAAAATGATATTTTTTTGCATGTACAGAAGATAACAGACTCAAAAACTAATTCTAAAAAAATATGTGGAAGTACAGATTGTAACTCACCTACAGTCCAAATTTGAGGTAAAAGTGCAAGGGTTCTAACATCCAGCTCGGCTTGTTCTTGTTAGTTTTGGCTCTGATGAATTGCACATTGTAGATCTCTATTTGATGACTCTGCGCCTCTTTCCATAGATTTGTCACCTATTCTTGCACACAAAAAATAGATAAAATGTTGGGTAGAAAGGGGTTTGCCTAAGTCAAACCTTGATTTAGGAATTAACCTTGAAATTGAATTGAATTGGAATTGAAATTGAAAGCATGTTGTTAAGTAATAGAGGCTAGAACTGATTTGAAATGTTTATAGCTTCATTGGACTTCTTTGTGTTGAAATATGCATGAAGATGCTTGATGTTGACTTAGAAAGAGAAGATCATGTAGGCCATCACAAATGCATAGATATGCCACAAACACCCAATCTTCAATGTCTTGATGCTTGATCTCTTTCTCTTGAAATGGAATTGAGGGAGAATTTTGTCCTTGTAGTTGATAGATGTCGAAATGAGGGAAGATACCTTGCTTATACACCTCTCCCAAGCATTGCAAGGTGCAAAACATAGGGTAGGCCGACACGAAAAACATTTCCCACTAAATCAAGTCAACTATTGTATGGACCAAATTTTGGGCCATTTTAGGGGGAGAGGGGCGCCCTAGGTTCCTTTCTTCCCCCAAGATGGTCCTAAATTGGGACTTGAGCTTGTAAATGAAAAGAAGATGCTAGAAAAAATATTGAATTGGGCTAGATCAAGCATGTCGGGCACAATATTCAAGGAATACTAAAATGCGACCTAGATAAGCATGAATTTCTATAAGGGTGAAATTTTGCAATACTACACTTAGCCCACACTTTAGTGGGAGTAAAAATTTGTATTCATACTCATGATAAAGGAGATCAAGACATAAGAAACTTTCATTGAGGTTAAAGAGACAAGGATCACCAAGCCCCCAAGTGACTTAGGACCTTATCAATCTAAAACCAAGATAAAGGAAACAACAAATAAAGAGGAGAGAGAGAGAGAGAGAGAGGAGAGAGAGAGAGAGAGATGAGAGAAGAGAGAGAGAGAGAGAGAGAGAGAGAGAGAGAGTAGAGAGAGAGAGAGAGAGGAGAGAGAGAGAGAGCAGAGAGAGAGAGAGAGAGAGAGAGAGGAGAAGAGAGAGGAGAGGAGAGAGAGAGAGAGAGAGAGAGAGAGGAGAGAGAGAGAGAGAGAGAGAGGAGAGAGAAGGATGAGGGAGGGAGGAGAGGAGAGAGAAGAGAGAGAGAGAGAGAGAGAGAGCATGCTATCCTAGTAAGGTAAAAAAAATTACTAAGTCATGTAACAAAATGATGCAAAGGAGTACTGAAATAGTCTAGTATGTTGTATTATGCTAATTAATTCACCCTAAGGATAACCAAGAAAAGCACTATATCCAATTAAATACACAAAGAGAGAAGATCAAAAGAAAAAAAGGTACAGTTTGTTAGGTAACCTAAAAAAATGACTACAAAAATTGATCGATGGTGTGCATAAAGTGTATCAAAGAGCGAGGTGTATGCCCCCACATTAATGTGATTTCAAACGCCTTACCGAGAGCAATTTATTCAAGGTAGGATACATGCATCCAAAAGACAAGCACATTATACTATGATATGCCCCTAGACAAGGACAAATCAAGGGAAATAAACATATGACAAAAAAGAGCACATAAGGGATCTACTAACTTAGGGTTCAGTATGTGCATGTGATAATTCATGTATATCAAGCATAAATTTCAATGAATTGACCTCATCTCCCAAAGGTAGCAGAACTAAAATCAAAATGGAAGAAGAGCACATAGGATGAAGCCAAAAAAATGTCTCTTTGGATCAACATGGAAGAAACCAAAAGAGATCTTGACGCCTTGCATCATCCCCAAGTAGACAACACAGGGAACAAAGAGAAAATGCACAACAAATGGAAGAATTGAGATGCAAATAGAAGAATGTCACAATAGAGAATATAACATAGAAGAACAAAGCACACCATGAGAGAAGCACATTATGAACAAGCAAACACACAAGAAGATGATCTATGATGTGAAGGAAGCTACTCAATAAAGTCATCCACCCCCTATCTTGTTGAACATCATTTATGGATGGTGGAAAAGATGTGAGAGGAACAACATCGAGCATGATAGGTGGAGCTACCACAAGTTCCAAACAAGGACCATGCTCTAACAATGTGTCACTTTGTTTATCTCGAGGAGCTAGGGTTAATGCTTTGGATATTGAAGATAACTTGTGGTTGATTTCAATAACCGCATACCTATCATCAACATCATTAGAACTATTTTCATTATTTGCATCAAAATTGTTAGTATCAAAAACATTATCATCCATATCATCATCTAGAGATTAATCACAATAGGATAGTTAATGTGAAAAGAACAATTATCATACTTAGACATTTTAATCTTTTTTAAAATTTCTTCCTCCCTTTGGCTAGTTATGGTTTGGTCAAATGGGATCAAAACATTGGTAGGTGTCTCGGGGGAGGAAATGGTTTCAGAAGCAAGTTCACAAGCTTTATCACAATGTCTTCAGTGTCGATCACGAGCACTGCAGTTTTGTTTGTTTTGATTTCAAATTTGAGGTTTGGGATCAACGAACATCAACTCCTTTTCTTCCTTTGTAGGAGGAATGAAAGGAACCTCACTAGGTGGATAAATAGAGGATGTTAGAGGTTTGTATGAAATAGGAGGTGGAACTAAAGCATAAATAGGAGGAATGGAAGGTGTAGGAAGGAGTCTGGGTCTAGGATGAGGAGGTGGATCATTCTTAGGCTTTCTCAATTTGGAAATCATTTCATGTTTGTATTTTTGGTAAGATAAGAAGGAAATGTCTTGATGAGGTTGTAATGGTTTAGGTGTTTGAGGCCAAAAGAAGTCAAGGTCAAAGTTTTCATGACTCACTATAGGCTTATAGAGACTATGATTGATCATGATAATTTCTCCATTATGAGAGAACTTCAAACACTTATGGATAGGAAAAGTAATATTTTCATGGAGGTAAGCCAAGGAATTCCTAGTCTTACTTGAAATTCATCGGATGTTGGGATAACGACAAAGGTGACATCTAAGTGCTTCTTACTAACTTCAACGGGAAGGGTAATAGAACCATGGGTAGGGGTAACAACCTATTCTCTCTTCATGAACTCCATATAAGGGAGATTAACTTGGAAGAATTGGACGAGGAGGTGACACTTTTCACCTTCCCATCCTCTCCTCCATGAGATCTTTTCCTCATTTGAGAGGTGACAAAAATTAGGACATCTCATTTCTCAAGTCTTATATCATAAATGAGGTATGGGGGGCGGGGCTGGTACCCTCAACTCATCTATGAGGATTTTTAGAGAGTGAAATCAAGTCCTAGGGTCTTTATTGCATGTCCAAGAGGCCCCCACCTCAAGGGTACATACCTTGGGGGTCTATTTTGTAATTTAAACATGGTAATACTTTACAATATCAATATTAGAATAATTTATTGATCCAATATTAATGTTACTTTAAAAAACAAAATAAAAAGACATAAAGAAAAACAAATAGAGTTTAAATAGAAACATTAAGGTATATAACAAATAAAATAGGAAAATAAATACTATGAAATTTATATAAAAATTTGGCAATCCTCGGTATTAGATTACCTAATAATGAACTAAAGAAATCTAAAATTAAAGGCCACCTTATTTTATTTAAAGGTGGGAATTATTAAATGCTATTATTATTTCCATGATAAAAGATTATATATATATATATAATAAAGAGTTTTCAATTATTACTTCTTCCCCAATTTCAAGTTATGATTGATAATGATATTACATGTGCAATATCTTTAAGTGCGTTATTTCTTCACCAAGTTAAGCATGATAGGTGTTGTTATATAGTATTTATTAAAAAAAATGATAGTTGCACTTTTATCTGAGTGTAGAAATTCTTGGGCATGACATCGGTATCAAAGCTAGATGAGATGTCATAATTTTTTTCCCTTCTTAAATGAGGAAACAATCTCATGGAGGAGAGGATGGGAAGGTGACAAGTGTCACCTCCTCATTCAAGTCTTCCAAGTTAATCACAGGTCACTTGACCAAATTTTAAGGTCAATAACATATTGATGCTGGCTTAGAGACACTCATAAGTTCTAGTTCCTTGTTTTCTTTAAACCTTGGTTAGACTAATTCTTCCCTTCTAGAAAATCAATATCCACCCATAGTATATATTAAGAATTAAATTCTTCATTTTTTTGAGAAAATAAGTGATGTAACGTTGAAGTTGATAGAAAAATTTCTTATCTAGTAAATTATATTGTAGAATGAAATCCTATTTTGTGCATTGAGAACAATAAAGTAACCTCGGCCATAGTCCATTTTAAGAAAATGAGGGAACTACACGGATACTAAAGATTTTCCATACAAGTAGAACAAATAAATAGAGCATTTGAGGAACACTATAAAAAAATTAGCAATTATTTTTCATTATATTATGACTAAAGAGTAAGTTGTAGGATTTGAATGGTTGAAATTCAAGTTAAAAGTAAGGGTCCCACAAGAAGTAAACCAATTTTTTTTATTAAATTAGATAATATTGTTGTGCCTAAATAGAACATTTTCTAACATTTGTGAACAAGAAACTTTGTGTAAGGTTATCATGATGATCAAACCAATGATGAATAGATAGAACCTTATATAGGACCTCTACTTATATGAGATCCATTGGCTTCCATGTTATAAATTAACAAGAGTTGCATAGCAGCGAAGTTCCTGCCAAAGAGTGCAAGGGTTTTTTTGTTTTGTTTGATGTGTTTGTTATGTCTATTATGTTGTGGGCAAAAGAATGGAAAATTCATGAGAGACCTGAAGATGCTGAAAAGGGAGAAACTATTCCAACAAAGAACAAGTTTGTTCCTCATCTAAACAACAAGAATGAGATATCAAGGTTGCAGGTGGGCATAAGTAATTGTCAATCAAATCATGGCAGTTGTTGATGAAAGTAAAAGACTTAATAAAACCAAAAGTAGTCTACTATCAAACACAAGATGTTGCACCCAAGAAAAAACTCAAAAGACTTAATGAAACCAAAAGCAGTATACTATCAAACACAAGATGTTGTACCCAAACAAAAGCTCAAAAGACTTAATGAAACCAAAAGCAATGAAACGAAAAGCAGTGTACTATCAAACACAAGATGTTGTACCCAAGCAAAAGCTCAAAATCAGAAATGTATATCCTTGAACCACATAAAACTTAAATAGAGAATTATTATCTATTTATTATAAAACAACCAACTTTTAGAATATTAAATGATAGACCAAGATCAAAATTTTGAATATCAAAAGCAACATATAAATTGATAGTCAATTTTAGATCCTTAATGACCCCTAAAATCTTAACAGTAGTTCCATTGAAATTATAGATATCAACTATAATATATAAGCAAGAATTCAATAGAAATATAGCTATTGAAAGGATGCAACTAAAACTTCAAATAAATTCCTTAAATCAGTGGAAAGAGTGAAGCAGATAAAATGAGATTGATAGCCATCAAACTAAAGGTTATCTAACTAGCTTATTCATTTTTGAAAAAAAAATAACAAAGAAAAATCAATTGTGATTAATATGATGTGTACGTTGACGTAATCTTTGCATTCATGTCGTTGTCCTCAATAAAAAGGTGGAAGTGGCTCTTCGATAATTTGGGCCGATCATAACCCTTGTATATGCATGAGAATGCATTTGGGACGACCCAATAAAGGAAATGAACATCACAGACATATTATTCAAGGCTGTCACAATTATTGATAGTAGATTTTAATATACCAAGTGTCATTTTTGATGCTTTATTAAAATGTACTTCAAATAACAATTAACATTTTTTGCAGGAAGACATTAAGTTTCCTAGTAAGCTTAATTCAAAGGAAGCTTGTCCACCTAGAAAGCCTAAAGACAATTCAGAGATTGTCTATTTTTCAAGGTTATGTTCCACACAAAGAAGATACATCATCATATGAAGAAGACATTGGCGCAAATTCAGCAGCTGCAATGAAGGAAACCATGGATAAGGCTGAAGCAAAACTTAAAAATGACCAAGAAAGCAAATAGATAGTCTAGGGAAAAGAACATTAAAATCCTATCGTACGCTATCATGAAACCTATTTCAATTCTAGTCCATTTAAAACACATCCTATATTCATGTAATAAACTATCTGAAAAGTAATGAACAAGGAGGGTAGATGTGCCAGCATCATCATTTATTCACACATGAGGTGGAAATAGTTGTTGAGCGTAATAAGGAGCTACGTTGCACCTTTAAGTCTAAAAGTCAAACAGTATCATCCATATGCCATAACTCAAAAGGTAATTAGAGATTTCAAAGGAGAAAAAGTGGAAAAAAATACTCCAATGCACAAGGGTGAATTTTGACCAAGTAAATCTTCTTCAACACATGTTGCAAAACTTTAGAAAACTATTGTACCACAAAAGGGACAACTAGAGGTCAGTGGAAGGAGTTCTCCCTACTGTAGACTAAGGATTATAATTGAAATATTTCTTTTCTTTCAAGCTCAGGGATGAAAGAGTTGTGATTGTCTGATTTCTATCTTTACTCGTGGCAATCTGCGAAGTTGAAATTGTTAGTGATTTATGAATCTCAATCCTATGAGTTGAAACAATATTGGTAATACATAAGTGGAAAATTAATAAATAGGTTATAATCTTTTCATGGGTATCCTACCATGTTTATTGGGTGCTAAGCTAGACCAATTAATTGATGAGGATAGTGTAAGATCCTTCATATCATTAGATAATGACTGGAGTTATCGAAGTTTGAATTCGAGTTATAAATCAATGCCAAACTAATCTGAGAACTTCTATTGAGTTGCAGCATATTCATTAAGTTGGAGACTGTAAAAGTTTTCATTTCTATAAATTTAATGAATTAAGTTTATTTATATGTTCAAAATAAATTTTATTGTTTTTTATTGTATTTTGTTATCATCTTAATTTAAATTTCATTTCTAGTTTTAAATATGCCTGTAGAAAAGTGGTCTTCTTTGTTGCAATAGTCTAAATGTTTAGGGATCATTATGTCAATATAGAGAACACCAACAATGTAATCATATTCATTCTATGTCTACCAACAATCCTTATTTACAATTCTAATTTGATATGTGAATGGACATCTTTCTTTTAGTAGGTAAATCATTAGCTACCCTGAAAATAATTTTCTGTGGGAAAACTATTTGCTAGTTGAAATTGCTGAATTTGAACTGTTTAAATTTGTGACCTTAATTTATCTGTGCTTTTTAATTTAAGGGATTAAATGTTTGAGTCTAATATGCATTTATATGGTGTAAATATTTTTCCTTCCTAAATTCTTAATTAACCTTCCTAAACGCTACTTCAATAGAATTTGAGAACTGATGAGGGTGAGACACTGAGAGAGATATATAGATTTATATTACTCTACGCTCATGATATCATACATTATATCTTTTCAATTAAATGAAATAAACATGCGGCAACAATTCATGAAAATGGTGCACTATATAATTCACATCAATGTAAACCATAATAAGAGACAGATTGCTAATTAAATTAATTCAAGACAGAAAGCGGATGACATGAAATATTTATTAGATGTTAGAGATGAATCCTAAAGTATCTTCAAAAACAAAAACAAAAAATTGGATCTAAACATTAATCTTAGAAGAATTTATGCATCTGATTTCAAAGCTACAAAAGTAATTTCTGTGTTGTATTCCAGCTTTTGTCCAAATTGAATTTCAAATGCAATATGTGATCAAGAAAAAAAGTGCCAAGACCAATTGCACATCACATAGAAGAGGTGAATCATTTCAACCATGTTTTGGATGAATTTATTTTAGATATTTTGTGTTCAACACGTAATAAAAATAACTCCCTAAATGTACAGAACTAGTCACAAGAAAGGTCTTGAACAACCAACTGGGATGTTTTCTATAAAGGCAAATTGTTACGAAAATGCACCTTCAAGCTTAGTTTAAAACTCTTTTTGGCTTGCAAAAATTTTAACAATCACTCTACTATTGTGAAACCTGGGCAAAAATCCTCGAGCCATTTCTTACAAGGGAAAACACCTTCTACATGCAAGACACCTTCTAAGCTTAGAGGGTATTTTCCCTTGTAAGCCAATGCCTTAGGGGATTTGACTCTATCGCACCTAGCCTTGACTTTGTATGGCCATTTTATCAGGGTCACTTTAATATGGAGAGCAAGACTTTCAGGGACCATTACTCTACCTTACCACCGGACTGTGTCTCATTGTTGCCAAATTTTGACTCTTATTCTTACTTTTAAATTTTAGGGGGATTGATCAATTATCTTGAAATTGCTCGTCTTATCCTCACATTTATCTCATGGGCTATGAGGATTTCAGGGTATGAACAAAATGGGGTCCAATTGGTAGGTGTAAAACCAAACGCCACAACCTTTACCAGCATCCCTAGCGTGTGCCAAAAGAGGGGCTTTTGAACAAGGTATGCATCTGCAGACAGGCAGAAGTGGCAGGAAGGGAATGCACCAACAGACAACCCTTTCCTTTCCATATATTTAACATTGTCTCTCAATCTAAATGCGGCACGCGTTAAACCTTAAATGCACAAACTAGACAAAGAAAGCATTCAGAGTCACCGTAGAAAGTCGCAGAGGTTGTCTTTCATCCGTCTACTCCTCTGCCATAAGAAGCAGAGGCCAAGAGCGAAACAATTACACACATCAACAATATTATCCCGGCGGTGTTTATTGTAAACAAGGCAAACCACATTCTCAATTTCTTACTCTGTCTCTACTCCCTGCTTTTCATTTAAAAGAACAGTTGTGTACATTGGTTGATCACACATACTGTTTACATGCAACACATCTGTGTTCGAATCCCATGACACGGTAAAAATATTATAAAACTAGCACCACTGTAATACACAGACCTGCGCTATCTATTTTGACAATCTATCACACTGCAAGAGACTTCGCTTTATGTGCGTTCTCTCTTCTTGTAATTTGCAATTTTCCTTGATAATCAGCTATCACCAAAATTTGGTCCAATCAAGTAATAGATAAATATTTTTAAAAAATTTGAAGATTAAGAAACTAGCACTTCTCTTTGATTAAGAGATGCATAATATTAGCAACTGATATAAATCTAAATTATAATTGGTTAAAGAGTAAAAGATTAATCACTAGATAATTCTTGCCACCTCCACTATAGTTCCTAGGGGCAGGAACTAATAAACCATGAGAGTGATTAGGTAAGGATGAAGAAATATCAGCAGTTTTAGTTGAAAGGCTTTAGAACCATTAAATATGCATTATAAACTAGTGGACCATTATAATGGTGATATTATTATTAAAATAAAATGAAGAAAGATATATAGAAAAAGTTGCTTTAGAAAGTATACACCTTGTAAATTTAAACCTGAATACTTTTACTAATCAATTAGAAATATTAACGAAGGAAAGTATGATAGAAATAAGTTATTTTATATTATTACAAAGAAAAGATCATTATTTGTGTATCTGATTATCCCCTCTTACAATCTTTGAGGCATAAGAAACATTTAAATAAAACTATAATTTAAATTAAATCTTTCCTTGAATATTTTGTCTTTGAGTGTTAGTTGCATCTCGTGATACCAAATGTTTAAAGGTAAATGAATATATACATGATGAAAATAGAATCACTAATGTTAAAATATAAAATGTCAAAATGTCTATCTGAATTTTAGGAATGATGGGATTAAAGTGGCATGTGATGAAATATCTAGAGATCTTCACCATGTGTATAATGAGTAATTCTATTAGAAACATATGATAACGTACTTTGAAAACAGGGACTCATATAATGTAATTGTAGGAATTGAGAATTGTATAGAGAGATAGTTGGATACATCAAAATCCAGTGAAATTAGAAACCTGAAACAATACGTTGAACTTCATCTTTGACCATTCGTGTAGGTCAATTAAGATTTGAATCATGTCAATTCCTTAGTATAGAAAAGAAAAAAAATTGTCCTAATTTTTTGGGCATGATTAGTAGGACAAGTGAAAACATTATGTCTTAATCACCACATCAGATTTGTCATAATAGTCTTGATGAAATTATCTTTTAAAGAGTTATTCTTCAATTATACTATTCACCATACACATAGGGTCAACAAGCACATCTTGAGAAAATTTTCCATTAATCTTTGCTGAAATGTGAAGGGGTCCATCAAGTGCCTTAATAGTCTCCTAAGGATCAAAGGTAATGCAAAGTTTATGCTTAGGTTTAGGTTTTGGTTTGGACTCCTTTTACGACTATGCATAAGAAAGGCATTGAAATTGATAATGATGAATACAAACCTTAGGCTTAAGTAGTCAGCTCGTTGAGGAAGGCACCATAAATATTTTAGAATTGTTAGACATTGATACGTTGGATTTTGAGAGGTGGAAAATCAAAGTACACAATTACTTGACTAGTTATTTTTAAAAAATTACTGAACGTCAATATATTAGATTTTTAGAGGCACAAAATTAAGTTTTGTGACTACTCTATCCTCTCTCATATGTAATTGAGTTGCAAAATTAGGTTTATAGATTTTGTCATTTATAATTATCTAATAATTTATAGATTTAACTTATTAGGAATATGATATTTAAATTCATAATTTTAGGATAATTTGGGAACAAGGGTAGTTTATTTTTTAATTATTAATATTATGTTGTATAATTTGTTGCTATTTTGCATCATAGTTGAACATTAAGTGAATTATTTTTGTGACAATAAACTCAACTATTAGGGCAAGCTCAACTAAGGATGAGATGTGGTAATTAACTACAATGGATAGGGGGTTACAAAAGGCATGTGGCAATCCATACTCTCCTCCTCTCTCAGAATTCAAGAAAAATGTGAAGGAACAATGGAGGATTTTCAGGAGGAACAATGGAGGATTTTCTGCCAATTATGGCGAAGAAATTGGGGGAACCCGATTTTATGAAGGAACTGTGTAAAGGATTTCGTCTACTGGCGGATCCACAACGGAGATTGATCACCGTCGACAGTCTGAGGAAAAATTCTGCTATTTTAGGGGTGGAATCTCTGACAGATTCGGAAATAGAAGCGATGGTGCAGGAAGGGGATTTAGATGGCGACGGAGCTCTAGATGAGCATGAGCTTTGCGTTCTTATGGTTCGACTCAGCCCTTCTTTCATGGCGGAGGCTGAAAATTGGCTACAGGAAGCCCTGCTCCATGAATTGGAAGAAACGTTTAATGTCTGTAAAGCTTAAAATTCAGAAAAAATATTCATTTTTGCATATATTTTTGTTACAGATCCTCGTGTGCCTTTCATCCCCTCTTATTTTTTGAGATGTTAATGGCCATGTCTACATCAAAGCTGAATTAAGAATTCATGAACACTAAATACCTAAATATGGGCTGGGTTTCCTCTTTTCTGTTTTGAGGGCAATCCTATGGACTTAAGAAAATGCAGTTACAGATTTTAGATGGATGTTTTTGAAAATGGGAGTCCTGTTTTGATAATTGAAAATCGTAAGTTGCTATTGCAGAGAGGGAGTTGAACAATTTGTTCAACATAGTTTATATGTGAACTGATTCATTGATCTTTGGAAAAAAAGTTGAAGTTCATTTAGTATAAAGGGAAGTGGTTATTTTCCATACAAAATGACATATCTTATAATATTCTGAATTTGCTTTTTTCGCTGATTTTTTTGTATTGTAATAGCATTGTGGAGGTGGATTATGAGATTGGGGAGTGAAAATCCTGTAAAAATCAATTCTTATTATGCGGATTTGAATTATTGTATGACATGCCATTTTGTATGGAGAATAACCATCTCCTTATAACTTAAAAATCCAAAGTTTTGAGTTATCTCTTTCTTATCTTTCATTGAGCAATTGGTTAGTCTTGAAATCCTTTTACTATATTGTATAATTTCTCATCCATCATCAAATTTCATTACCCTAGGATGTTTTGTAGTAGAGGTGGGATCTATTAGGAGGGATTGATGCTATTTGATTTTGAACCATGATTTTATGATATAATTTCTACTCTAAACAACTGATATATTGACTAAATATATGAGATGATTCAAAATCAAAAAGCATCAATCCCTCCTAATACATCTCACCTCTACTACAAATTTAAATTAGAGTTGTTTTCTAGTGATTACATATTATTTAGATTTCAAAAGAAGATAAAAAAAGTGGTAATTGTAGTTGTTCGTCAAAAAGTGTATAACTTGTTTAGGCTAGAATCTAGATGTAAAGATTCACTATGAGTTTTTAATGTTGATTTAAATTAAAAGATAACTTAACGCTCAATGTTAATTTATATTATGTAAAAGAGACAAGGATATGGTCATAATTAAATAATATGATCTATATTTTATGGATTGGAGAATGATGTATGATTCTTGGATACATGTATGAGAAATAAGAAAATATCTAGATGAGGGACTTGGTTTCATAAAATATCCTAGTTTACCTTAGATTTTATTATTTAACATGTTCTTGATGATCTTATGACTATGCCCTTTAAAACTCAATGTTTTTTTTCATATTATATAAATTTAGCTTCAACACATTTTAGAATTTTAAGTCACTAATATAGAATTTGGTCCCTAGACCTCATGGTTAGCATGGCATAATTATTATGAGGCATAGCATAAATTATATTTATATATGGAATAAGATGATACTCACCTATAAAATATTGAAAAGAAGATTGTTAATATCATGAAATTACATAAGATCCTCATAAGAAGATATTGGCATAACACCAAATTCATTCTAATATAAAATACATCAGGATTTATTGGATTAAGTAGATTAACGGGCCTTTAAACCTCTCCTTTATCATATTAAAAGAAAAACATGTTGAGAGAATCATCAACACTTAGAAATTGAACATTTTAATTAAAAAAGATCTTTAGGGAATTAAATTTGTTTTTAAGGTGTTTAGGGAGGGAACATTGTTTAAATAATTAATTAAGGACTCATTCAACTCATCTCACTTCATAAGAAGCACAATTTTGGATGGAAAAAACTAATAAGAAGGGATATAAATATATATTTAAGGATTATTATATCACAACAAAAAGATTCAATTGAAGAATAGTTTTTCTTTAACACACTAATTATACCGCTTATGATTGTATTAAGTGTTGTTAGAGAGATTAATCAATGCTCCTCATTGTTAAAGATTAACTTTGATATAGCTTATGATAAATTTTATTGTGGGTTCATTTTAGATGTGTCAATTTTTCTCAAGTTTGGATCCAAATTCACTAGATTGATAACATTATTAAAACTGCACCATTTATCTTATTCTATGTTGTATTTTCTAATTGTATTCATTTTCACAAGTTTCGTCATCATGGATTGCTTCTTGTCCCTTATATTAATAGATTTAGGAGAAATATTGTTGAGAATAACTTGATTTCACAATACATCAACCTCCTAATGCAAAAAAAATGAAAAGACAATTTTGATTCTCTTTGCACAAGACAAAAATTAGAAATCACTCTTATGACATAAAAATTCATGCATTTGAATGAATTTTTTAATAAACTCAACATGATGATAATGCATCATTGAAATAGATTTTATTTCTCAAAAGTTTGAGCATGATTTTTTTAACTCACAATGAGGAGTTGCATTAGTTTAATGTGTGAACCTAAATAATGAATATATTGGGAAAAAAATGAACAAATTGGGAAAAAAATCATAACTCTCTATTTATATTGAAGTAGAGTGGTTGAATCTAATGGAAGAAATCAAAGATAAAGTGGACATTGTGAATGTTATTAGGATACAAAGCAAGGGTTACCAAACCAAATATACATATTATTTTTTATATCATATGTAATCAGATTGAAAATATTTTTGAATGCATTATTATTGATATCACCTAAAAATTTATTTTTTGTTTATTTATTTATAATATTATCCAAATTAGATGTTCTATCGGTTGTGTTGGGACTCAATCCTATCATGTCCTTTTTTGGCTTGAGACCCGTCCTTTTTGTGTACCCATTTCCTTATCCTTGTTAATAATTGATCTAAGAAATGTTATGTGGGTCATCAAGCTAGATTTTTCTCTTGGTTTTGTGTTCCCCTTTGTGCATACCTGATGGGTTGGTGCTTGGGATAGACTAGCCTAGTCTATGCTCTTGGATCCTTTCCTTGGATCTCTCAGTGTTCTCCTCACACCCTAGGGTCTCTAGGAATTTCTTTTGCTTGAGGAATCCCCTGACCTTGCCCAATCCATCCACCAATGAGTTGCTATGCTGCTCCTAAGGTCTCACCTACTCATGAGACTCAAAACCCCTTACTATGGCTAATAAGGGTTAATCTTGTTCCACACCTTCCAAGGTATTAGCAAGGTTGTTTCAGGTCTATTTCATGGTCTAACCACCCATTCATGTGCCCCCAAGAGGTTTCAAGCTTTCAACCCCTTACCGATTTCACTATTTTGTGTTTTTCCTACAAAATAGGGCTACAAGGATTAGGACCAATTAGGCCTCCTAACCAGTCTTTTAGGGCTCCCTCTCACAAACGTTGCACAAACAACCCAAACTCCCAAAACGGACTACCATTCATTTGGAAAGAGCTCAAGGATTTCTTTGGTTTTGGGCCTCCAAGTGGTTGTACAGTGCCTTGGGCGAATTTTGAGGTTTTTAAGGGTTTTGTGAGGGTTTTTAGGGTCTACCTGGGTCACAGTGAATGTTTTGTGTTTTAGCCACCTTGTCTGGATTGGTGGAGAATTCTCCTTCACACCAGTGGTGCTTCACACACTTCTTTACACCTCCTCCAAAGGGTGCACACTTCTTTGTTCAACCTTGCTCTCCAAGACCTCTGCAACAACAACCATTCCTAACCGAGCACTGTCTAGTCTCACCTAGGAATGGGTCTCCAATTGGATTCCTTGCATTTTCAAGGGCCCTACTCACATGGGACTATAGTACATGGTCTTCACTTCCATTCCCCATGGTTTCATGGTGGTTCCACAATGGGGAATGGAGTTAAGACTTCATTTACTCAAACTGGTCCAAAACTGGATAGTAAGACTGCAACTTACAAATTATTTACAAGCACACTCAACCAGTAAACAAAAAGATAATCTAAACACTCACAATGAAGATATATACACCAAAGAAGACATTTCACATAGGTTTGCTCACAAATCAATCCATTAGTTTGCTCAGTAACTTCATTCAAACTGACTGGTAACCAACAAATAGTCACAGTCAAGCTTTTCTTGCTTGGGTCGTACAATCTCTAAAATCCACCTTTAACTTAGGGTTTGCAACATCTTATACTACACATACCTCAGTCAGTGTGCCACATTTAGGGTTGTCCACGCCAACCTAAGGATTTTGAACATCATGGTGGAAAAGTTGCTTGACAACTTTTAAAAGTTGTCATGCAACTTTTGAGCAACTTTCCCAATGTTGCTCTTCATGACTCCTAGACCCACAATGGGCCAACCTAAGGACACCACCATGATATGAAGGACCCCTAAACACCTCCAAGACACACATACTCTCCATTTTCAAGAAAATCAGAATCTTGACTTATGACCCCTAAGATCTCCTCTAGGACCCTACCTAGGACCTATGAGCACATGGCTCATTATTTTATGTACAATGGGTTCTAAGAGGCATAAGACCAACAAGACAAAGAAAGAGAAGGAGTTTGGAAGGGTGCTCCTACACCATACTCTCCCTCTGCACACAACTAAGAAATAGAAGAAGAGATGAGAGTCGGGTCTATTCCAAGGGTCTTGAACCTCCTCTCCTCCACCCATGTAGCTTCAGATACTGGTTGGCCTACCCATTTCACTAAGTGCTCCATGTAGACCTAGTGTCTAGTAGACTTCTTTACCCTTGATTCCAGGATCTCCTCTGCTTTAGGCTTCTTCACTTGAGGTAAGGTATTTACATCCAAGTCCTATAATACCTTAGCTTGGTTCTCAGTCTGCCCTGCTATCTCTCCCTTGTACATTACCAAATCAGCAACATTAAAGACTGGTGAAATGGCTAAGTTTGAAGGTAAATCAACCTTATCGGCGTTCTCACCATATTTTGCCAGAATTTGACAAGGTCCTACTCTCTTCATCTGCAGTTTGGTAGGCTTGCCACTTTGCATCCTGGCTTTGCTCAAATGTACCATCACATAGTCACCCACCTTGAACTGAACTTCTCTCCTTTTCTCATCCACTTTAGCGTTCAGTTTTTGAGTGGATTCAAGGATGGCCTTCTTAACTTTCTCTTGAACTTCCTTGATGGTTTGAGTGAAGTCCTCTGCTTGCCCACTCTTCATCTCCAAAGTACTAAGGTCTCTCAACTCACATACTCCCCTTGGATGTTTGCCATACACAACCTCAAAAGGGCTTCTACCAGTGGTCCTATTCACACTGTCATTATATGCATACTCTGCTTGAGGAATGATTAGGTCCCATGTCTGACCATATTCCTTAGTTAGACACCTCAACAAATTGCCTAACACCCTGTTGATGACTTCAGTTTGACCATCTGTTTGTGGATGGTAAGCTGAGCTAAATGACAAGTTAGTTCCTAGTCTCCTCCATAATGTTTGCCAAAAATGACCCATGAACTTGCTATCCCTGTCTGAAACAATGCTTAAAGGAAGTCCATGAATCCTAACAATCTATTTGAAGAAGAGATGTGCAACATAGCTAGCATCATGTGTAGTCTTACATGGTATGAAATGACTCATCTTGGAAAATCTATCTACTACTACATAGATGCTATCCATACTTGTTTTAGTCTTGGGAAGTCCTACTACAAAGTCCATGCTTATACATTCCCAAGGTCTGTTAGGAACCGGTAATGGTTGATAAAGACCAACATTGCTTGATCCTCCCTTTGCTCTTTGACACACTCCACATTACTCTACATACCTCTTTACATCTCTTGGCAACTTTGGCCAATAGTAGTACCTCTGTACTAAATCCAAGGTCTTATTAATCCCAAAGTGTCCACTCAAACTGCCATTATGTTTCTCTTGGATGAGGTTCTCCCTCATGGATCCTTTAGGTACACACAACTAGTTACCCTTGAACAAGAGACCATTTTGGAGAGTTTAATCTGCATACTCACCATGGAAAAGGTTCTCAAACTCTTTCCAAACCTTGTAAGCTGATGAGAAGTCTTCATCTCCTTCATAGAGGTCTTTGAAACCTTCTATGCCTATGCTCTACAACTGTAACTCTTGAACTGTCAACAACTTCCTGCTTAAGGCATCTGCCACCTTATTAAGTTGCCCCTTCTTATACTTGATGGTGAAGGTGAAGGATTGGAGGTATTCCATCCATTTCAGATGTCTATTGATGAGCTTCTCTTGAGTGTTAATGTAACTCAATGCCTAGTTGTTTATGAACACTACAAATTCTTTTGGGAGTAGGTAATGCCTCCATTTTTTTAGAGATTGAACTAATGCATATAGCTCAAGGTCATAAGCTGAGTACTTCTTCTTTTCTTCATTAAGCTTCTCACTGAAAAATGCCACAAGTCTTCCCTCTTGACTCAACACACCACCTACTGTAATTCCACTTGCATCACATTCCAAAGTGAATAGCTTATCAAACGTAGGTAGGAGTAGGATAGGTTTTGTGGCTACTTCTTGTTTCAATAATTGAAATGCTTTGTCAGCCTACTCTGTCCATTTAAACTTGGTTTTAAGACCCCTCTTTATGGTGTCAAGGATTGGTGCACATACGCCACTGAAGTTCCTCACAAACTTCCTATAGAATTGAGCTAATCCATGGAAACTTCTAACCTCAGTCCCTGTTTTAGGTGCAGGCCAATTCAAGATTGCCTCCACTTTGCTTGGATACATCTTCAAGGTTCCTTTAGACACCACAAATCCTAAGTAGACCAGCTCTTGCTTCAAGAAGTCACACTTCTCTAGGTTGATGGATAGCTTCTCCTCATGCAACCTCTCTAAGACTAACCTCAAATGCTCAAGGTGCTCCTCTTTGGTTCTACTATAGATGAGAATGTCATCTAGGTACACCACCACAAATCTTCCTGTGAAATCCTTCAACACTTAATTCATCAACCTCATGAAGGTGCTTGGAGCATTAGAAAGCCCAAATGGAATCACAAGCCATTCATACAACCCCTATATGGTCTTACAAGCAGTTTTCCACTCATCACCCTCCTTAATTCTTATCTGGTGAAAACCACTTTTAAGGTCTAGCTTGGTGAAATACATAGCCCCTCCTAAGCAGTCCATTAGATCCTCTATTCTAGAAATAGGAAACCTATACCTTATGGTGATCCTATTGATTTCTCTTGAGTCAGTGCAAAGTCTCCACTTACCTCCCTTTTTGGATGCTAGCACTATCAGAACTGCACATGGGCTGATGCTTTTCTTAACTAACCCTTGGTCCAATAACTCCTACACTTGCCTTGCTACCTCCTTATTCTGATCAAGTGTAAGCTTATATGCAGCCTTGTTAGGTAAGGATGCACTGGGAACAAAGTCTATTTGATGGCTAATAGACCTTTTAGGTGGGAGAGTTGCAGGTGCTCCATCACTTACTGTGTCCTCATATTTTTGCAACATCTGTTTTACCTCCTTAGGTACCTCTGTCTGCAACTTACTCTCCTCCTCTTTAGGCTTCACAAAAATGGCACATCCCATTGTCTCCTCCTCATGCAACAAGTGTAAGAACTCTTTACTAGTGTTCAACAACACACTAGGTGTTCTTGAGCTTCCTTCATCATCCTCTGTCAAAGACCGAATCTTGAAGGTTTTGTCATCCTTCTTGAAAGAAATGGAGTTCTCTCCTCCATCATAGATCATCTTCCTATCAAATTGTCAGGGTCTTCCTAGCAACAGATGACAAGCATCCATGGGCAACACATCACAAAGGATCTTATCCTTATATCCTCCAATAGAAAACTCTACCCAAGTCTGTTCATTGACAAGCACAGTTTGTCCTTTGTTCAACCAAGTCACCTTGTAAGGATTAGTGTGGGGTATTCTTGTGAGTTTCAACTTCCTAACTGCCTCTCCTGAAATGATGTTGTCAGTTGAGCCTGAATCAACTATCACCTTGCACACTTTACCAAGAACTTTGCATCTCACCCTAAACAATGCTCTTCTATGTTTGGGTTCTTCCTTAACTGGCTGTCTGATCAAAATCCTATTGAACATCAGATTCTCACCAATTTCTGATTCAATCTGATCCACATCCAGTGTCTTGCTGCTTGAAGAGTCTTCATGTGCATATGCGACCCTCTTTCCACTGTTTGATGATGTAGGCTTGTCAGGAAATCTATAAGCCGGGTGTCCTAATTGCCCACAGTTGTAACATTTCATTGTTGCAAAGTAGGAACTACCTCTACCGGTACCTCTACCCCTATTTGAACCACCTTGTGAACCTCTTCCTCTAGTTTGGCCTCCTCTAGGATTGGTTTCACTTCCATGCTCAGTCAACTTGGCTTCTCCTTGGTTCCTTTGCTCATTTGCCTTGCTTTGGTAACCACCTCAGTGATTCACTTGATCTCTACCTCTACCTCTACCCCTGTTATTGGAGTCTCCTTTCCTTTTGTTCCTCTCTTCTACCTTGACAACAAGCTGATGACACTTTTGAACAGTAGTAGGAGTCCATAGGCTTATCTCCTCTTGAATGTTCCACTTTAGGCCGCTTAGATACCTAGCCACCTTAATAGATTCATCTTCTTGGACTTTGGATCTGAGACATAGCTTTTGAAACTCTTCGGTGTAGGAGGTCACATCAAGATCTTTCTGGTTCAATCCTTGTCTCTTCTTATGAAGTTGGACTTCATAATCCTCTTGTAAGTAGTTCTCCTTGATCTTACTCACCATAGCTTTCCCATTTGTAATAGGTAGCTTTCCCATACTAACTCTTTCTTCTTGTAGGTACTTCCACCATGTCAAAGTTGCTCCCCTTAATCTTGATTTGGCAACTTTAACCTTCTGAGCCTCTGTCACTCCTTCACACTCAAAGTGGTTTTCCATGCCCTCAATCCATTCCATAATAGTGTCTATGTCCATTCTTCCACTGAAATGTGGCAATCCTTCAAAAGCTTTGGTGTTCAAAGCCTTGATAGCCTTCACAAAAGGTTATTCATTGAGCAAGGGATCTGGTTCAGGGATTATGTCATCTATGTCTATAGTCTTCTTGCCTTTACCCTTGGTGTCTTCATCCCAAGGTCCTTGTGTCCTCTGATCCACCACTTCCTGCAGTTTATCCCTTATCTCACTCATAGCTTCTTCAAGGAGTCTGTTCTTCCACCTCTCTAGCCAGCTCTGCATTAGTGACCATTGTGCTCTCCCCTACTGATTCACCAGTATATAGAGACATACATAGTCCAACAAATCTTTTACTTGCTCTAATACCAATCTGATGGGTTGGTGCTTGGGATAGACTAGCCTAGTCTATGCTCTTGGATCCTTTCCTTAGATCTCCTGGTGTTCTCCTCACACCCTAGGGTCTCTAGGACTTCCTTTTGCTTGAGGAATCCCCTGACCTTTCCCAATCCATCCACCAATGAGTTTCTATGCTGCTCCTAAGGTCTCACCTACTCACGAGACTCAAAAACCCTTACTATGGCTAATAAGGGTTAATCTTGTTCCACACCTTCCAAGGTATTAGCAAGGTTGTTTTAGGTCTATTTCATGGTCTATCCACCCATTCATGTGCCCCCAAGAGGTTTCAAGCTTTCAACCCCTTACCAATTTCACTATTTTGTGCTTTTCCTACAAAATAGGGCTACAAGGATTAGGACCAATTAGGCCTCCTAACTGGTCTTTTAGGGCTCCCTCTCACAAACATTGCACAAACAACCCAAACTCCCAAAATGGACTACCATTCATTTGGAAAGAACTCAAGGATTTCTTTGGTTTTGGGCCTCCAAGTGGTCGTACAGTGCCTTGGGCAAATTTTGAGGTTTTTAAGGGTTTTGTGAGGGTTTTTAGGGTCTGCCTGGGTCATAGTGAATGTTTTGTGTTTTAGCCACCTTTTCTGGATTGGTGGAGACTTCTCCTTCACACCCGTGGTGCTTCACACACTCCTTTACACCTCCTCCAAAGGGTGCACATTTCTTTGTTCAACCTTTCTCTCCAAGACCTCTGCAACAACAACCATTCCTAACCGGGCACTGTCCAGTCTCGCCTAGGAATGGGTCTCCAATTGGCTTCCTTGCATTTTCAAGGGCCCTACTTGCATGGGACTATAGTACATGGTCTTCACTTCCATTCCCCATGGTTTCATGGTGGTTCCACAATGGGGAATGGAGTTAAGACTTCATTTACTCAAACCGGTCCAAAACTGGACAGTAAGACTGCAACTTACAAATTATTTACAAGAACACTCAATCGGTAAACAAAAAGCTAATCTAAACACTCACAATGAAGATATATACACCAAAGAAGACATTTCACATAGGTTTTCTCACAAATCAATCCATTAGTTTGCTCGATAACTTCATTCAAACTGACTGGTAACCAATAAACAGTCACAGTCAAGCTTTTCTTGCTTGGGTTGTACAATCTCTGACATCCACCTTTAACTTAGGGTTTGTAACATCTTATACTACACATACCTCGGTCGGTGTGCCACATTTAGGGTTGTCCACGCCAACCTAAGGATTTTGAACATCATGGTGGAAAAGTTGCTTGACAACTTTTAAAAGTTGTCATGCAACTTTTGAGCAACTTTCCCAATGTTGCTCTTCATGACTCCTAGACCCACAATGGGCCAACCTAAGGACACCACCATGATATGAAGGACCCCTAAACACCTCCAAGACACACATACTCTCCATTTTCAAGAAAATCAGAATCTTGACTTATGACCCCTAAGATCTCCTCTAGGACCCTACCTAGGACCTATGAGCACATGGCTCATTATTTTATGTACAATGGGTTCTAAGAAGCATAAGACCAACAAGACAAAGAAAGAGAAGGAGTCTGGAAGGGTGCTCCTGCACCAATACCTTAGTCATTTATCCAATATTGTAAACATCCAAAAGTGTTTTATCGCAATTTGTTTGCTCCCTTTACCTTGTAAAACAACCTAACAAATACCTATGTTTTGAATTTGGGTAGTTTTGGACTTAAATTATGCAAGTTATGGTTGATCAGAGGTTCTCTTGATTCCAAGAACCTCTATCAATGCTGAGAATGGTTCCAAGAACCATCACCATTGTTGACAAGTTCTCAGTTCCCTCTCTACTACTAACTACTAATTTCCTTGGACAATTTTTAATGAAGTGTTTGTTGAGACTTTCTCATGGTTTCAAAACCTTTGTCAAATCCTAATGTGGTTCTCAAAACTCCTAGTGTCAACTTTATTCTTGACGAGGTATGAATCATTAGCAAGGCCATATTGTGGCAATGCACATGCAATTTTGTAAGCCATCTTGTAGAAGAGCTTAATGGGTACTCCCTGTTTCATTTTCGTGAAGTTTTGAGCAAAAATGGAGAAATTATACAAGGTTGTCCAACTTTTGGTGGTTCTAGGAACCATTGGAACTATTGATGGTTCCTAGGTTTGGTAAATAATTGATTAGCGCTTTTGTGCAAATTGGGTGAGGTTGTGCTATTATGGAGTTTTTCCCCTTATCTTTGGTTGTGAAACTTCAAGTATGCCCCAGATGCGTATCAAATCCCTGCAATTCCTTTTTGATCCATCTTCTCACATCAATTGGAAAAATATCATTATTATGGAACTTACTAAGCTAATTGACAATATCCTTGTATGCATCAAAGTTTTACAATACCAAATTAACCCTACAAAATTTGTCAATTTATTGAACAAGATCTCCCAAAATTATCCAAAATGTGATTGGTTTATTTTTCCCTTGTAGCAACCTTCAAGTTTGCCCAAACATGCTAATAATAGTAAAAAAACATTGAAAGAAAAATAACTAAAAAGGGATAAGCATCATGCATTTTAATGCATGGTTTTATTACAAAAGACATAAAATAAAAAATAAATTAAAGTGTGGCATTTATGATAGCAAAACCGTAGACATATTTTTTTAGTTTTCATTGGATGTTGTCAATCATAAGGAACTTGGAAAGAGGAGTGGAGGCTTGCAAAAGTAAAAATAAATTGAGAACGATGAAGGTGAAGTGATATAGCAATAAAACATAATGTGCAAGCGCTACATGGTGGACATGTCCCCTTCCATGACAACAAGACATCATCCCTCCTGTTGATTGATACAATGCCTTTAAAGCTTGGTGGATGAAGCACCCTAGAGCAATAGAAGATGCACCCTAGAGCGATAGAGGATGTAGTAGCTTAGGGCAATATTATATATACACAAATATGATGATATTAGGTTGAAATTTCAATGAGTATTAGGGAAAGCGTTAATAGGATTAGATTTATAGATTTTTAGTCATTTGTCATTTTCTAAAAATTTATAGACTTAAATTATTAGAAATATGATATAATGTGTTATAATTTTAGGATCATTTGGGAATAAGAGTAGTTTATTTAAATTTTAATAGAATTTATTGCTATTGTGTGTTCATATTTAAACGTCTAAGTGAATTATTTTCATGACAATATGTTCAACTATTGACGTAAGTGCAAATGAGGATGGGATGTGGTTCAAATAGAATATGATGGATAGGGAGTTACAAAAATGCTATTTTAAACACTCAAATCTATGCATAATAAAAGCATTAAAATTAATGATGACAACTTCAAATCTTAGGTTTAAGTAGTCAACGAGTCGAGGAAGGTGTTGTATTTTTTAAAAATTAGTTCAAACATTGAAATGTTGGATTTTGAGAGGTGCAAAATTAAAGTGCATGACTACTCAACTAGCCAAAAAAAAGCTATTTAGCCGATAGACTATTTTAACGTGTGCATAGCCCACCAGAAGTGTCTCACACTCACGCCTAAGACTTTTCGACAGTTACCGGAAATGGATGCGGTTGTTTGTAAAAGGTTGTCAAAAAAGTTTTGTGGCTTGTGTCATAGGTGGAATGCAAACATGTCATTTTGAAGCATACCAAGGCAGACATAAATAATTTTGAATTCTTAGAACTTAGCCCCCACACAACCTCCCAGACAGAAACATCGGTATTAGCAATTTCGATTGGTTCTTCATGCCATCAAAATTTGCATACGAATTTTTTGTATACCCAACATTTTATCGTCAAATTTTCCACCGCACATGGTGTCTTAGATGTCTCTTCCTTTGATGGCTATACCAAGCACAAGATCCAATTTGACATTATTGTTGTTTTGTCCTATTATCATTGTTATACTAAATGAAAAAAACTATAATTCATGTTTATAAATTGAGTTGATGTATTGGTAAGTCAATATATATTCTACTTTATTATATATTTAATTTAATTTATATATGATAAATTAAAATATAACTGTTATTTTATCTTGTTTTGATTTTATTAGTTATTTTATTTAAAAGTTATTTCATTCTATTTTTAAAAAATTATCATATTAATTAAGAATTTTTATTTTTAATATCAAATTTTTAAAATATTTGTTTGTTGATTTTTAATGATGAACAATGTATTTTTATATTTAATAATATGATCTACAATTATTAAACTATTAGTTTCTAAATTTTGTTTACACAAGATCTTTATTACTTTTAAAATTCAAATTAAATTTCTTTTTTATTAAAATTTGTAAGCAATTATTAATTATATAACAGAGAGACTATGCAAAGGTTATGTTGCACTTAATACACCTAAAACACAATGTTGTAAATGCCAAATCTAAACTACTAAAGTGAAAGAATTCATCTTCCAAACTATAGTGTCATATGTTAATAAGATGAGAAGGGGGGGGGGTGAATCATAAAAACTCACTATACAATATATTTATCAGATTCAACCTCGGTAGCCTTTATTGCTATGCAACTATGACTGTAAAACATTCAAACTCATAAACAGATACACTTAAGACATCATAACACATTTAACACCAGATTTAACGTGGAAACCCAAATAGGGAAAAACCACTGTGGGATTTCAGACCCACTAAGAAATATACCCTTCTAGAGTATGCTTGGTTAAAAGCCAATACTGTTACAGATTACATAAACACATTGCTAGATGTGACCCGGTTAAGGGATTTCCCTCAGACTTGTTAGAATCTTGCACTTTGTTAGAAGTGACCCTGTCAAAGGATTTCAAACACTCATTCAGAATGTTACCTTGCTAGAGGATTTACAAATAACACTGTTAAGTCCTCTCGGTTAAGAGATTTCCTATCACTTACAAAATAAAAAACAGTATAAAATATATCTGCAACTTCACATCTGAAATGCTAAAGCAGACTCTATGTGCTCAAAATAATCTTGTCATAAGACTTATCTTGCTCCTTGCTGGGCTTCTCAATCTGTTCTTTAATCAGATATTCAATCTTCTATGCTCGGTGATCACTGTTGTAGTATCACTGTTCTTCTATTTGCCCGCATCTATTGTTCATCAACAATTTCTTATTTATAAACAATTCCTAACTGCTTAATCTCCTTGATCACATTTCCCATTATCAATCTTAGCCATCAGATCTTTAAACTTGACTAGGTTCATTGTATCCTTCGATCTGAAAACGTTTTATCTCGCCTTGGAACGTGTATTCCTTCCTTGGAACTTGTGCTAGGTTATGACCGTTCAATCTGCGCTGTTGATCTAACTCCTGTATTTTTGTTGTCGTAGATTCTTAACAAACTTCTTTCATGACATACCAATCATCTATACATCTCCAGCTCATTGGCATCTTTCATTTAATAATGCTTTTATCCATCTAATGCATTTTGTTATTACTCAGTTGTTACTCGGTTGTTACTGAACCTCACTAGGTAGATATTCTGCCTTCTTTAACTGATAGTGATAACCTTAGGGTTTACCGACTAGCATCTTGCTCGATAACATAGAACAATATCAAACCTTAACTAATTCTATAGCTTGAAATCTTTTCTCCTTCTTGTTCAGTCTTCGAATACTCATATATAGGATATCAAAACAATCAAAACAACAAGATCTCGTCATTGTCTAACTCGGTAATAGTTGCCCATTGAATAACTTATTACTCCCCTTCATTTTCTTTCTTTCTGTGTCACTTACCGACATTTTTATACTTATCAAAACATACTCATTAAGATATGGCAACATACTAAATCAGAAAATCAATTGCTTGGCATCAATGACAAAATAATATTATTATGACAGTAATCATCCTTTATCAATTATATCAACAATCTCCAACAACCTTCTCAATATCCTCATGCCAACAAACTTACTGGAATGCCAACAATCTCCCTTTTTGAAATGCTAACATAGGGCCCTAAACTTTGAAGCACAAGTTGGACTTGTGCATATAAAGTTTTTTTATCTTTAATATTATCCAAAACTCGTTGGGTAAAATAATTGATTTTATATTTAATTACTTTGGTTGAGTATAGAATTTATTTTCTTCATTTTTCATCTATACTTCATTTAACATAATGCTACATAAACTAAGATGTATGATATATAAAAAAATCCACCACATTAAATATGCATTCAATGCTTGCAATTTATGCTGCAAACAAGGGATCAATAATATCTGGTATGCAAGAGTATGTCCTTGCAAAACAATGGGGAGCCCAATTGTATAAGGTTGCTAGATTACAATATGTAGTATTGAAAATAAACAAAAACTAAAGTTTTGAACATTTTAGAATTGTTTTGATTTAAATTGTGGGCCTTCAATTTGAGATAAACTGCAATCTAGACCACATTACTCCTAAATGTTCTATAATGCTTTAAGATAGAAAATGATGAATAGTTATTGCAAATGATCAAAATGAAGATTTGCAAGGCTTTTTAAGATCTAATCTATCATGCCATGATTTAAGAGCCCTCGCTTTTGCCAATGGCTCGTATCATTATGGTTGGTCAATCACATTTGATGTATATAACTTCCCAGCCACCATACTGAAAATTGATCCTACAATTTTGGCCTCAGTATATTTATTCAACATGTTGAAATGAAAAACCCAAAAAGATTTTGGAGAACAAGATGATGGATGGTTATCTCTACATATTATTGAGGTTGATATTATAAAGCATTGCATATTTTTTGAATTGTGATAATTGTGAAGAAGATAACTCGGCAAACTACAACACAAATATTTAATTTAATTGATTTTGTAAGTTAATCATTTGAATAGATTTTAAAAACATGATATATCATAAAGAAATTTTGTATAACTTGTTCTAATTATTCAAAGTAGATTGTACCCTCCAATATATTATACAAAGTATATTTTACGATCGACGTAACCCTTGAACCTTCTTTTGGTGTAAGTGCTAGTTTTTAAAAATCATTCGATGTGTGAGATTTTGAGAAGGGCAAAATTAAAGTGCATGTCTACTCTAGCATCCCTTTTACAACTCCTTGAACTCTCTTGCATCTTGATGATGAATCACAGAGTGTGATTTGAAATGTTGAAGGTCAAAAATTTCTCACACAATCAAATCCAAAAACTGCTAGCAATATTCAAATGGATTGTGGAAAACTTATAGCTTTGATTAATAAATAAATCTTTCAACTATGAATGAATGAATGAAGGGATTTTGATAACATCCACGAGACCAAGCGATCAAAGGGACCAAGAGCTTCAAAAAACAACACTGATTCAGATTTCTCTCCATGTCAGCGCTTTTTTTATGAAGTCACAGTTTTTTGTAGCCTTGCTTTCTTAAACAACGTGCTCAAATTGTCCACCTTCAAATTGTCTTCAAACTACTTACGGATATCTTCGTAAGCCATGCACTCCATGATGAAGTGTCATTCAGTTTCAACTGCACCTTAACCACAAAAGATGCAAGTCTATTTTCCTACTCTTGTTTGGAAAGTATCCATCTCCATGTTTCACATTGAAGATGATGGGACCCGATCCTCAATCGAGCTACTAAGATTCTTGTCTTTCCCTCGATTTGAACCCCTAAATAAGCATTTTCATAAAGCATCACACTCTAAAATGTAGTGATTTTTTGTTTCTACTTTCGCCAACTTAAAAAAATGAAAAAAGTACACTTCCCAAACTTCTTTAGTCTTTTCCATCCACCCAAAAAAAAATGTTTGTTAGAGCTTCACTGTGCAACACGTCTGGGACAGCTGTTGCCACGTGTGCGATGTTTGACCACGTTATTCTTGCGGTTTTTGTAGGACAATATCTTGTAGTACTCGTGTTGATGGAATTCCCGATGACTGGAAGCATCTTATACGGCCAATATGTGACAATTTAACGACGTACAGACGAACATGCCCAGTACTGACGAATATTTCGACTGTCTGTCGGCTTGTAAAACTCCGTCAATTCACGAAGATTTTTCGAGGAAATTTCCAAACCCGTGGGAACGAGGGCAACGAAAAGCATCTGCAACTTCGAAATTTCATAAACAATGACTCCTTTCGTGAAGAATCCTCCAAAATTTCCAGCTATGTCCAGCTTGTCTTGAACGGCTAGATGGCGACGCGCAGTTTCCTATCCATTTCTGCATTTAATTTGCACTACACAATTTCTCTAAGGGTCGGTGGTGAAATCTATAACACCTCCTCTCCATCTACCTGCAATCCATGCTCTACTCCTCTCTCGAATTCAAGAAAATTATAAGGAGAAATATAATGGAGGAATTTCAGGATTTCCTTCCAGTTATGGCTAAGAAATTGGGGGAACCCGATTTTATGGAGGAACTGTGTAAAGGATTTCGTCTACTGGCGGATCCACAACGGAGTTTGATCACTGTCGAAAGTCTGAGAAAAAATTCAGCTATTTTAGGGGTGGAGTCTCTGGCAGATTCGGAAATAGAAGCGATGGTGCAGGAGGGAGATTTGGACGGCGACGGAGCTCTGAATGAGCACGAATTTTGCGTTCTGATGATTCGGCTCAGCCCTTCTTTCATGGCGGAGGCTGAAAATTGGCTACAGGAAGCCCTGCTCCATGAATTGGAAGAAACGTTGAAAGACTGTAAATCTTAAAGTTCAGAAAAATATTTATTTGGATAAATTTTTTCTACAGATCTTTGTATGCCTTTCATCCCTTTTTAAATGAGATGTGAATGTCAACTTCTGTAGCAAAGCTGCATTAGGATTTCATTAACACTAAATACCTAGCATATGGGCTGTGTTTCATCTTTTTTATTTTGAGAAGGGTTTATGTGAGATGTTTATGATGGGCAATGTTTTAATTATGTGAGTATCATGTAGATGCAACGAGTGCTAAGTGTTCTATTCATTTTCATGAGATGTGTTCTTGTAAAGCAGTACTCACGAAACATGGGTCAATGGGTTTGACTCAAAAACTACATAGTTGAATCCTACTAGCAATATCACAATTGGCCACGGTGTAGAAAATATCAAAAAGTTGATTCATTGATCTTTGGAAAAGAAGATAAAAGTTTATCTAATATAAAGAGCTAATACATTATAGTCAATATATCAGTTGTTTATGGTTGAAATTTTCAATAAAATAAATCATAAAATCATGAATCTATATAGAAAACTACAACAATCATGATATCAGATCAAAATTAAATAGCATCAATCCGTCCTAATACATCTCATCCCACTAGAAAACATCTTAGGATATTGCAATTTGATGAAAAATGGGAAACTATACAATATAGTAAAAAAGATTTCAAGACTAAACAATTGCTCAATGAAAGATAGCAAAGGGTGAACTCAAAACATAGAATCTTTTAAGCTATAATACAAAGTGATAATATAGAATTGCAATATAATTTAAGTTCATAGATAAAAATAACAATTGACATATGCATATTTATGAAAAAAATTGTGTTTATAAATAGAATGTTGAAGAACATCATGCTACAATCTATGAGTATTTCTTAGAATTTTTAAAAGTTATTTATTTTTATAATTTGTGGATTGTCTAACTATTTAAAAAAAAAATAAAGCCATATTACCATACTTTCACTCCAAAATCACCTTCCTAATCAACTATATTGGAGAGCATCATGACAAACAACTTAATTGATATGTTTCAAGATTACAACTTGTTTAATCCATCACATTTAAATGTTATTTTTTATTTTTAACTAATACTAACCATTTTTTAATAACACTTGATTTTAATTTAACATCTATAATAAAATTTGGTTGCTATAAGCCATTTTGAGATACATAAAACAAACCTATTTATACTATATTAATAGAAATTCCTCCCTACTTGTCATGTGTTATATTACTCTATTTATACCATATTAATAGACATTCCTCCCTACTTGCCATGTGTTATATTACTCTGTGTAACTTTTCTTCTTGTTCATAGAGTTTTTTTTTTATGTTGTTAAATAAATGTTCTTGTATTTTAAAAAAATAGAATGAAAAACAATAGAAATGATTTTCATCCTCTTGAACCTTTGTTGGATAGGAAGGGCAACAAGATGGTTAATATCAACATAATATTGTATCTTATTCTATCCCCAATAAGATTTAAGATTAACTAAAATAGAATGTAATATTTCTTATTTTTTTAATAAATTATAAAATTATATATATATATATATATATATGGTTAATATCAACATAATATTGTATCTTATTCTATCCCCAATAAGATTTAAGATTAAATAAAATAGAATGTAATATTTCTTATTTTTTTAATAAATTATAAATTTTATTTATATATATATATATATATATATATATATATATATATATAATATCAAATTTTGTCAATGGATCTTTGGTCCACTGGTGAAGTTGAAAGGTTTTTAATCAATCCACTAGAGATAAGTCTTGTTGAGTGCAAGACTCTAACATCATAAGAGATCAAGTTGGGATCATGCACTGGGTGAATTTGGTAGAATTGATACCCCTAAGTCCTTGGCTCTTAGTTGAAGAAGATGAATAATCCCCAATCAAAAAAAAAATATCAAATTTAAAACATGTGGTAATAATCATTTTGGAAATTTAAATTAGAGTTGTTTTCAAGTGGCTGCATATTATTTATATTTCAAAAGAAGATACAAAAAGGTGGTGATTGTAGTTCTTTGTCAGGAAGTGTAAAACTTATTTAGACTAGATGTAAAGATTCACTATGAGTTTTTAATGTTTATTTAAATTAAAAGATAACTTAATATTAGATGTTAATTTATGTTATGCAAAGGAGACAAGCACATGGCCCTAATTAGATAATATTATCTATATATTTTATGGATTGGAGAATGATGTATGATAATTCGATGAATGTTTGAGAGATAAGAAAATATCTAAATGAGGGACTTGATTTCATAAATATCCTATTTTACCTTAGATTATTATTGAACATGTTCTTGATGATCTTATGACTATGCCCTTTACAAACTCAATTTTTTTTCGTTTTTCTTAAATTTAGGTTCAACATATTTCAAAATTTTACGTCATTGATATAAATTTTTGTCCCTAGATCTCATGGTAAGCATGGCATTAATTATTATGAGGTATATCATAAATTATATTTATAGATGGAATAGGATGATACCCACCTATAAAATATTGAAAAGAAGATTGTTAATATCATGAGATGGTAAGATCCTCTTAAGAAGACATTGGCATAACATCAAATTCATTCTCAATATAGAATACATCATAATTTATTGGATTAAGTAGAGTAATTAGCCTTTAAATCTCTCTTTTATCATATTAAAAAATAAAAAAATATTTTTTTTTGGAGAATCATCAATATAGAAATTGAACATTCTAACTAGAAAATATCTTTAGGGAATTAAATTTGTTTCTAAGGTGTTTAGGGAGGGAACACTGTTTAAATTATTAATTAAGGACCCATTCAACTCATTTTACTTGATAAGAAGCATAATTTTGGATGGACAAAACTAATAAGAAGGGTTAAAAATATCTATAAGAATTATGATATCATAAAAAAAGGTTCAATTGTGGAATAGTTGTTCTCTAACACATGAATTATACCACTTATGATTGTATCCAGTATTGTTAGAGACATTGATCAATGCTCCTTATTGTTAAAAATAAACTTTGATATAGCTTATGATAAATTGTATTGAGGGTTCATTTTAGATGTGTCTGATTTTCTCAAGTTTGGTCCAAGTTCACTAGATTGATAATATTATAAAAAATGCATCATTTATCTTATTCTATGTTGTATTTTCTAATTGTATTTGCTTTCACAAGTCTATTAATCATGGATTGTCTCTTGTCTCTTATATTAATAGAATTAGGAAAAATGTTGTTGACAATAACTTGATTTCATAATACATCAACCTCCTAATGTAAATAAATTGAAAAGACAATTTTTATTCTCTTTGCACAAGATGAAAATTAGAAATCACTCTTATGACATAAGATTTATGCATTTGAATGTATTTTTTAATAAACTCACCATGACGATAATGTATCAAAATAGATTTTGTTTCTCAAAAGTCTGAGCATGATTTTTTTAACTCACTTTAATGAGGAGTTGCATTAGTATAATGAATGAACCTCAAGAATGAATTTATATTGGGGAAAAATACCTACTGTATGTTTATATTGAGATTGAAAGGTTGAATCGAAAGGAAGAAATCAAACATAAAGTGGACATTATGAATGTTATTAAAATACAAAGAAAGGGTTACCAAGCCAAGTATGCATATTATTTTTGGTATCATATGAAATTAGATTCTAAATATTTATGAATGCATTGTTATTGATATCACCTTAAAGGTTATTTGTTGTGCATTTACTTATAATATTATCCAAATTAGATGTTTCATTCATTATGTTGGGACTCAATCCTATAATACCCTTTTTTGGCTTGAGCTCCTTCCCTTTTTGTGTGCCCATTTCCATATCCTTGTTAATAACCGATCTAAGAAATGTTATGTCGGTCATCAAGCTAAATTTTTCTATTAGTTGTGTGTTCCCTCTTGTGCATACCTTATGTCATTTACCTAATATTGTGAAAATCCAAAAGTGGTTACTGGTATGTGCACCAAGTTGTGGTACCAAAAGGGGGACTTAAGATGCTACTTTTTTTCTTCTTCTGAAATCAGCAAAGTCTGAACTTGAACAACAAATTGAACTTGAATAAGAGTTATAGTGCTTCGAGTATACTTTCTAAACTACTAATCTATTTTGAAAGTGGTGGAGATTAATGGCCTCAAAAAGTGGTCCTATTTTTATGCAAAAAACATAGCATAGCGTCTATTGTGGCCCCCCCAAAATGTTAACGTTTTTAAAAAAAATTAAAATTGCTTCAGTGATAAATTAGCTAACACCTTGTAGTTTATGCCGGATTTTTTGGCTAATTTTTTAACAAGTATATGATTTTTTTACTAATTTTTGAAGTCGACACATCCTGAAAAATAGAAATTTGAGCATGCTCCCCCCTAAAATCATTGAAAACTAATTAAAAAACATTTTTTTTTTTAAAATTGTGTATAATGGACTCTAGTTTCTAAACATGTAAGTTTCTTCAAAATCCGATGAACGTGTAAAAAACTATAGCCAAAATAGTGCATGTTGGTCTTTTACCAAAAATAGACACACTAACAAAAGAAATTATAGATGAAAGCCTTAACAAAATCAAAATGTGAAAAAAATGCATTCTTGGGTAGCTAAGAGAGAGATTGAAGTCACTATGGTGTTTTTTTTAGTTTCATTGAAACATGTGCAAACCTGATGGAGAGCATGGACAAAAATATGTGAAATTTTTTAATCTTCTGATAAAAACACATCTCGGGACTAAAATGGTCGTCCAACCCTTTGGGTTGGATGCCCAAGTACAATCCAACCCAAAGGGTCGATGGTTTCCAATGCAAACCATTTGGCGAGCACCAAATATGGCGCTCGCCAAATTTTACAAATTGGCTTTTCACATTTAGTGCTCGCCAAATATGAAAAGACATTTTTTTGCATTTGGCAAGAGTGAAATGCTTTGCATTATCCAATTTTTCAACTTGGCACATTTTTTTAACTTGGGCACAAGTTATACCCACTCTAGCAGGAGAATATATGCATGAAATATAACATTTAAGTAATAAGTTTTTTTCATTTCTTATACTTTAAGTTATATTTCATGTATATATTGGCAGGATGTTTGAGAGTGGTTTCAGCTCTATAGGAGTTATAATGTACATTCGAGTTTTTAGAGGATCACATAAAATTTCAGACTTAGTCAAATTTTAGTAATCAACGTGCTTCTATTAGCATTCTTTATCTCTATATCTCACGATCTCTTTATCTTTCCCAAACTCTAAACATATCTCTCTCCCTCTCTTATCTCTTTCACTTCTCTCTCTTCTCTCTAGGTATATCCCACCCTCTCTACCTTTCATTCCTTAACTCCATTTCTATACTTGACTCCTTCCCTTTCTCTTCTTCTTTGTCATTCTCTTATTATTTCTTTCCCCTTCCTCTCCATTCTATTGGTTACTACCTATCCCTTTGTATCCTCTCTCTCCCCAAATCTAGGTCTCACCCTCCCTCCCTATTCACCTCAATACCTCTCCCTCCCTATATTATTACCCACCTCTATATCCTTCTCTAGGTTTCTCACCTATCTAATTGTCCACCCTCTACTTCTCTCCATCTATCTCCACCTTTCTCTCCCTCCCCCCTTCCCCCTATCCATTTATAAACTCTCTCCCACTTTTCTCTCTCTCTCCAAACCTATATATCTCCTAATTCCCTAGGTCTTTGAATCCATCCATGTCTACCTCTCCATCCATGCCCTCTTACTCATCTCTTTTCTCTTTAATCTATTCCCTCTCCATTGTCTATGTCATCGCCTCTCACTCCTACTTTCTCTCCCTCCCTCTCTCAAATTTCTAGGTTTCTTCGTCATTCTCTCTCCACCTCTATATCTCTCCATATATCTCTCATTAGGCACCTATCTCTATGCCCCTCTATCCATTGCTGCCCCCTCTCTCCCATCTAGGTATTTAACCTCTCTCTCACCCTCTATATATATCATCTCTCTATCTATCCCTTGTCTAGTTCTCTCCCTTCCTCAACACCTCTCTCTCTCCATCACATCTTACCCATCTTCCTTTATGAACTCTCTCCTTCGCTTATCTCTCCTATCACCTCTTTATCTCCCATAAACTCTAGACCTATTACACTCCCTTCTCTCCTTATCTCCATAACTATCCTTCCCTCCCTCCATCTCTCTTCTCCTCCTATTGTTTCTCTCCACTCTCTCTTTGTTGTCTTCATCGCTACCTGCCCCTCCCAACCTCTCTGCCCATACATATTTTTCTCCTTCCCTCCATATTTACCTCTCTACCACTCCCTCTTTGTATCATTACCGACCTCTCTCTCCCCCTCTATCTCCCTCACCTCTATCTTTCCACTTTTGGTCTCTCAACTCTCTCTTCCTAGCCTCTATATTGCTCACCTCTATATCTCTCTTGTCTCTAATTCTTTCCTCTCCACCTCCTTACCCCTCTTTCTCTCTTTGTGAACTTATATATCTTATTTTATTCTCTCTCTCTCTTCCTCACCTATCTACCTCTTCCCTCTCTCTATCTCAATCACTTCCTACCCACCTCTCCCTCGCTGCTTAGCTTTCTCTTTCTCTTTATTCTTCCCTCTCTCCTCTTCTCTCTCCCTCCCCTCTATAAGTCATAACCTCTCCCCCCCTTAGGATATCATGACCCCTAATGACACCATATGACCCCTTAGGACACCATATAATCCCTCAAGACACCATATGACCCCTTAAGACACCATATGATCCCTTTTAACATCTTAGTACATAGCATGACCCCTTAGGACACCATAGGACCCCTTAGGACAATATGATGTCTTAAGGGGTCATATGGTGTCCTAAAGGGTCATATGGTGTTCTAACACATGTGTAGCCCCTTAGGACCCCATATGACTCCTCGGGACACCATATGGCCCTTTTTAACATCCTAGTATGTACGACATGACCCCTTAGGACACCATATGACCCCTTAGGACAATATGATGTCCTAAGGGGTCATATGGTGTCTTAACATGTGTATGGCTCTTTAGGACCCCATATGACCCCTAACAACACCATATGGGCCCTTAGTATCCCATATGTCCCCTAACAACACCATATGACCCCTCAAGATGCCATATTACCACTTCTAACATCCTAGTACTTGATATGACCCCTTAGGGCACCATATGACCCCTTAGAGCCAAATGATGTCGTAATGGGTGATATGGTGTCCTAAGGGGTCATATGGTGTTCTATTAGATTGGTGGACCCTTAGAACCACATATGACCCCTAGCGACACCATATGAGCCCTTAGGACCATATGATGTCCTAATGGGTCATATGGTTTGCTAACGGGTCATATGGTGTTCTAACACGTGTGGCCCCTTAGGACCCCAAATGACCCCTAACGACACCATATGACACCTTAGGACACCATATGACCTCTAACGACATCATATGACCCCTTAGGACACTATGTGACCCTCAGGACACCAGATGACCCCTCAAGACACCATATGACTCCTTAAGACATCATATGACCCCTCAAGACACCATATGATCCATTTTAACATCTTAGCACACAACATGACCCCTTAGGATACCATATGAACCCTTAGGACCACATGATGTCCTAAGGGGTCATATGGTATTCTAACACATGTGTGGCCCTTTAGGACCCCATATGACCCCTAATGACACCATATGACCCCTCAGGACACCATATGACCCCTTCTAACATCCTAGTACACAACATGACCCCTTAGGACACCATATGACCCCTTTAAACATCATTGTACATGATATTATCCCTTAGGACACCATATGACCCCTTAGGACAATATGTTTTCCTAAGGGGTCATATGGTGTCCTAAGGGATCATATGGTGTTTTAACACATGTGGCCCCTTGGGACCCAAAATGACCCCTAACAACACCATATGACCCCTTAGGACACCATATGACCTTTAACGATGCCATATGACCCCTTACGACACTATATGACCCTTAGGGAACCATATGACCCCTTAGAACATCATATGATCCCTCATGACACCATATGATCCCTTAGGACACCATATGACCCGATAGAACATCATGTGGTCCTAAGGGGTCATTTGGTGTCATATAGGATCATATGGTGTCCTAAGGGGTCATATGGTGTTCTAACACGTGTGGCCCTTTAGGACTCCAAAAAACCTCTAACGGTATCATATGACCCCTTAGGATACCATATGACCTCTAACGACACCATATGATCCCTTAAGACACTATATGACCCTCAGACCACCATATAACCCATTAGGACCCCATATGATCACTTATGATCCCATATAACCCCTCATAACACAATTTGACCCATTTTAACATCCTAGTACATGACATGACCCCTTAGGACCACATGATGTCCTAAGGGGTTATATGGTGTTTTTAGGGTTCATATGTGGTCCTAAGGGGCCACACATGTGTTAAAACACCATATGACCCCTTAGGACACCATATGATCCCTTAGGATCACATGATGTCCTAAGGTGTCATATGGTGTTTTTAGGGTTCATATGGGGTCCTAAGGGGCCACACATGTGTTAAAACACCATATGACCCCTTAGGACATCATGTTGTTCTAAGGGGTCATATGGTGTCCTAAAGGGTCATATGGTGTCCTAAGGAGTCATATAGTGTCCTAAGGAGTCATATGGTGTAGTTAGGGGTCCTAAGGGGCCACACATGTTAGAAACCATATGACCCCTTAGGCCACCTTATGACGCATTAAGACATCATATGGTCCTAAGGGGTCATATGTTGTCCTAAGGGGCCTTAGATTAGTTAGAACACCATATGACCCCTTAGGACACCATATAACCCATTAGGACATCATTTGGTCCTAAGGGATCATGTGGTGTCCTAAGGGGTCATATGGTGTCGTTAAGGTTCCTATGGGGTCCTAAGGGGGTTGATAAGTGCTAGAACACCATATGGCCCCTTAGGACATCATGTGTTCGTAAGGGGTCACATGGTATCCTAAGGGGTCATGTCATGTACAATGAGGTTAAAATGGGTCATATGGTGTCCTAATGGGTCATATAGTGTTCTAAGTGGTCATATGGTGTCGTAAGGGGTCATATGGTGTCCTGAGGGTCATATAGTGTCCTAAGGGGTCATATGGTGTTGTTAGAGGTCATATGGTGTCCTAAGGGGTCATATAGTGTCGTTAGGGGTCATTTGGGGTCCTAAGGGGCCACACATGTGTTAGAACGTCATATGACCCCTTAGGACACCTTATGACCCATTAGGATATCATATGGTCCTAAGGGGTCATATAGTGTCCTAAAGCGTCATGTCTTGTACTAAGGGGTCATGTCCTGGAAGGGGTCATGTCAAAATTTGTCTATTGGCAATATGAAGGAATTGATTATGTGTTGCATTGATGTTCTATCATTGATATCAACACCAGCTATTATGATTGGTTATCGACAGACAAATTTTGGTTACCGGTAGAAGAACTAGTGTTACCGGCAAAAGGGACTATCAGTTGGACACTACCGACATGTTTGGATCAATGAAATATGTGTGAGATTTTGCCAAGATCAAGAGGCAATGGAAAGCACAAATAAGAGAGAACAAAATAGATGATAGGAATAAACTGTATTCTATCAAGATGCAAAATATGATCAACTGGATCATTACAAGATATAAATTGATTGCCCATTCAAACAATGTAGATGAGCCTGCTTATATAGGCAAGGCTAGGGATATGTGAGCACACAAACATGACATGTGGCTCAATAAGAAACAAGGGTAGGTAGGAAATAGGTGTGGGTAGGTAGGAGAAATAATATAATATTCCACATGAGGTGGAATGTAACAACAAGATAAGATCAACACCATAAAAGGTGCAAATTCTCCTACACACACTATCCCAATGTGGCACAAACACCAAAGTGTCTCATACCCAAACTACTATGTAATGCATTTCCTAAGTAAACTTAAGTAAGGTGTAATAATATCCAAGATGAATAATTATTTACACCAACACCCCCCCTTAAGTGCAACTTAGGGGAATGCACTTAAATCTACAATGCAACTAAGCAATGCAAGATGGGTCCCAGCTACTAGGCCATGTTAGGTACCCATGTACAAATGCAAATGCAATCTCCCATAAAGTGGGGAAAGAGAGAAAAACCCAATGGGAAAAAACCCTCCCCCAAAAGAGAGATGATGAAAGCACACAATGCTCTCAATGATAAATGAGAAGAACAAAACTGTGTTCCCCCCATAAGAGAGAAGAAGAGACCATGAAGCCCCCCCTCAATGTCGAATCTCCTACAAAGATGTTCCAACGATGATGACCAAAATACCTCCCCATAAGGAAGAAAGAGAGCCAATACTTCACAAATAATGTCAAAGTGTGACAAAACCAGGTACCAAGTCGATGACAATGAATCACTCGTTGCAACAAAATGAAGATCAGACATGGAGACAACCTGTTGTGAGCATCATCTGGATACTCAGAAATAGCAGAAATAATGGTACAATCCAAGTCTCACAGGAGCCATGCATAAATGTGTACAATCTAAGTCTCAACTGGAGCCATGCACCAAGTCTCACAAGATATTCCTAATCTAAGTGTACAAGAGGATTACATCAAATATGTCAACAATAACAAGATACAAAGAGGTGTGACACGTTATGATAGTGTGAGTACAACATTGCTCATGCAAGAGCATACAACATGACTGCAAGACAGGTTTGAAGTGACAAGAAAAAAAGTGTTCCCAATTTGACTTATTAAATGATGTTTGTGTTTTTAAAAGATTTTAAAAATCTAAATAAAAACAACTTATTATGCCCCAAAAAAAACTTTATTAAAAAATAAAGGAAAAAAAAATGAAAAAAGGCGATAGTCATTTATGAAAAAAAAACTTTAATAAAAAATTATTAAAGAGAAAAAAAACTTTATAAAAAAGTTTGTTTTTTTTTGTTATGAAAAAAAACTTATTAAACTAAATAAGAAAAAAAAGATTTCTTTTTTAATTATTAAAAAACTTATTTTAAAAAAAAAGAAAAATTAACATTTTTTTTTAATAAAAAAAATTTAAAATTAAAAAAAAAAACAAAAAAAAAACATATCCCTACGGGGACCACCTGCGGTACCCACAGGTACCCTGCAAAGGTGGCCACAGGTACCACCTATGGTAGCTGCAGGTGGCCTGCGGGCCAAAAAAAACAGGTACACTTGCGGACCCCGTACAGACCGCCGAACCCCCCTTGAATATTTTTTTTGCGATTTAAAAATAAAACAAAAGAACCCCCCCCCCCCCCAAACAATTTTTTTTTTATTTTTAGTTTTTGGAAAAAATTCAGAAAAAAATAATTAACAGAAAAAAAAAAAAAAAAAAAATTTCAGCCCTGTACCTACGAGTCCATATGCCAGGTCAGGAGGGGAGATTTTTTCAACTCAGGGTAACGGAGGCCGATTTCGATGAATTGACAGTCGATCTTGGGGTTTTGGGGTCTTCTGAGCGCAATGGCGATGCCGGATTTGGCCAAAAATGCTCCAAAATTGTAAATCAGTGTCGGGACAAGTCACCACCGTCCACCTTCAAACAACTCTAGATTTGGCCTCAGATGTCGGATTTGGATGACATAAAAGGCGATTCTTAATTGCTCGAACCTCCTCAATCCAATGGTGACCTCAGATCTGACCCAACAAGATCCAATAAAAACCTGCAATAGAAAGCTCCAAAAATGCAAACCCCAAATTTCTCTCAATTGGCAAACCAATGGCACTCTAATGGCTCTGATACCATGTGAGATTTTGCCAAGATCAAGAGGCAATGGAAAGCACAAATAAGAGAGAACAAAATAGATGATAGGAATAAACTGTATTCTATCAAGATGCAAAATATGATCAACTAGATCATTACAAGATATAAATTGATTGCTCGTTCAAACAATGTAGATGAGCCTGCTTATATAGGCAAGGCTAGGGATATGTGAGCACACAAACATGACATGTGGCTCAATAAGAAATAAGGGTAGGTAGGAAATAGGTGTGGGTAGGTAGGAGAAATAATATAATATTCCACATGAGGTGGAATGTAACAACAAGATAAGATCAACACCATAAAAGGTGGAAATTCTCCTACACACACTATTCCAATGTGGCACAAACACCCAAGTGTCTCACACCCAAGTGTCTCATACCCAAACTAATATGTAATGCATTTCCTAAGTAAAATTAAGTAAGGTGTAATAATATCCAAGATGAATAATTATTTACACCAACAATATGTTTGGTTTAATGTGTTGCATGTTTTTGGATAGATTTTGGTTACGGGTAGAAGAACTAGTGTTACCGGTAGAAGGGACTATCAGTTGGACACTACCAACATGTTTGGATCAATGGAATATGTTTGGTTTAATGTGTTGAATGTTTTTGGAGTATGTTTTGGTCAGTTGGTATTGACTTGATGATCGGATGCTATCATACATTCTAGTAAGCCTATACCGGTAAGGGTTTAGGGTTTTACCGACAAAGCTTTTATTGAGAATCTTTGACAGGATGCATAAGTGGTGTTGATGCGGCTTCTAGATGGAATTCAAGATATAGAAGGTGATTGTGTTCATGCCTCTATTGATTGGAGACATCTCTTTGGTGTGGTGAATCTATTTGGGTCCAGGTTATGGACCGGTATTACGTAACGTGCTATTAAGTGTTCTCTACACATTACTGGGATGATTTATGGATTGGTTAATGTTGTTTTGGTCTAAAGCCGACATGGTATATCATTGAAATGTGGATGTATGTAATGATATTATTGTAACATCTTTTAGGTGGCCGACCTAATTGGTTTAGGCCTTAGGGTTTGTATAAATTGATGTAAGATCTTTTTGTAGATCATGATCATGGAATGAAATGTGCGAATAATGAAAAGATCATATGCAAAGGAGATATGGTCGAGCATAGGTGATCAAATTGGGTTTATGTAAGAGGTCAAATGCCTCTAGTATTGATCTTATTCAAGACTGTAATCAGGCATGGTAGATGCTATCATTGACAAATCATTCTTCTAAATTGTTGTCCAATTATATTGAGGTGGTTATAACCTCTTTGTAGTCAGCGAGACTCTTTTGTAATGAGCAGTATGCTCTAGGCAATGTGTCTTCCTGCATGTGTAGACCCCTTGTTGTATCACATACTTTCTGCAAAAGTATTATCTGACTATGGGTAGGCTTCCCACCGTGGTTTTTCCCTTTACCGGGTTTTCCATGTACAAATCATGGTGTTATGTGGTATGGTTGCATTGTGTTAATTCTCTGTTTCATTTTTAAGTTTTATTGATTACTGATGTTTGTTTTGCTATTCCGATATTCAATGTTTATGTGCTCTAGTTAGAGGTTATAAAGTGGTTTGATTAATATAATATGTTGACAACTGATTCACCCCCCCTCCCTCTCAGTTGTCCACTGGTTATTCTAACAATTGGTATCAGAGCTTTGGTCCTCTTTTGCAGAAGCTTAACTGCTTGAGGTAGATCCTATGGCAGCTAATAATTTAAGTCCACGGATAGCTATTTTTAGAAGAGAAATCCCTAAGCTTGATGGAACAAAGTATGGGATATGGAAAATCTGAATAGAGACTCATCTTAGATGTGTTGGCAAGGATATTTGGGAGATCACTGAGAAAGGATATACACCTTATGATCCAACATCTAGCAATCCTACTCTAGCAGACTTGGACAAAAATATTGAAAATGATTGCAGAGCTAGAGAAGCCCTCTTGTGTGCACTCACTGATTAGCAAATCATGGGATTGACTGATAAACCATCTGCAAAGGTTATGTGGGATAAATTTTAAACTTTGAATGAAGGTGACTCTACTGTCAAAATTACTAAACTTGATGGTTACCGGGTAAGATATGAGAACTTGAAGATGGAAGATAATGAAAGAATTGCTACATTTATGGAAAGAGTAAATGAGATTGTCATGGGAATTCAATGTTGTGGAGGATCTCTAAGTGAAGATGAAATAGTTTCTAAAGTTTTGAGAGCCCTACCATTGACTTACAAGATGAAGGCTACTGCAATTAATGAATTAAGAACAATGACAAACACTTCAGTTAACAGAGACATTATGATTGGGAAATTGTTTGCTTTTGAGCTTGAAGAATTTGGACCCTCTGGAACTGCAAAGTCTGAACCTATTTTTCATGCATCATCATCTACCAGCAAAAGTGATTGGAAAGTCCTATATTTAAAAGAATTGGAAGATATGAGGAAAGAGGATGAAGAATTTGAGCAACTTGAAGCCTTATTTTCTAGAAGAGTACCTAAAGACTAGCAGGAAGTAACTATGAAGGAAAAGCGCCTTTTAAATGTTTTGCATGTAATAAGATTGGTCATTTTGCATCTAGATGTCTTGAAAGGAATGCAAGATTTGAAGAAAGAGTTAAGAAATCATTTAAGCATAATCAGAACAAATATAGATTCAAGAAAAACAAACTATGTTACATAGCGGATGAGGAAGGAGTAAGTGATGACTCAGATGATGAACCGGTAAGAGACTCTGCTAGTGGATCTGACAATGGAAAGGAATGGGTGTTCTATGCTATAAAGGAAGATGAACCAAAACCGGTTATCAAGAATGAAGAAAAGGCCCTAGTAGCAAAATTTGAAGACAAGGATGAATGGGTGATTGATAGTGGATGCTCACATCATATGACTAGAGATAAAATAAAATTTATGTCCCTGCAAGAATACAATGGCAGTCAAGTCAGATTTATGGATGACAAAGCATGTATGATCAAAGGTAGAGGTATTATTTCTCTGGATGGTAAGCATAATACTAATAATGTTTACTATGTAGAAGGTTTAAAGCATAATATTTTAAGTGTTGGTCAATTGGTGGATGAGGTATTCCAACTTCAGTTCAAAGATAGAAAATACAAAATCATTAATAGAACTAGTTTGGAGATTGCAACCTGTACTCAAACTAGAGGTAATATCTTTCACTTGAACACTGGTGATAAGGCATGTTTGATTGCTCATATTGATGAGAGTTGGCTATGGCATAAGAGGTTGTGTCATGTTAATTTTGATTGTATTGTTAAGATCAGTTCAACAAAGGCAATTAGAGATATACCTAAGATTATAAAGCCTCATAATATGTTATGTAAGGAATGTCAATTGGGAAAGCAAGTTAGAACTTCTTTTAAGAGCATACACGATAAATCTAACTATGTTCTTGATTTGATTTATACTAACTTATGTGGTCCAGCAAGGACCAGAAGCTTTCAAGGTGATCGGTACTTCATGCTAATAATTGATGATTATTCTAGAATGACCTGGGTGACTTTTCTAAGGGAGGAGTTTGAAGCATTTGAGAAATTCAAGATCTTTGAAGCAATGGTGGAAACATAAACTGGATTGAAAATCAAATGTCCGAGATTAGATCAAGCCTTCACGTCTCATGAATTTAACAGTTATTGTGAGATAAATGGAATTAGGAGACAGTTATCTGCACCCCAGACTCCTCAACAGAATGTAGTAGTGGAAAGGAAGAATAGAACCATTTTGGATGTAGCAAGAACCATGATGATGGAAGCCAAATTGTTTCACATCTACTAGAGAAAATCAATGAGTACAATAGTCTACACTTTCAACAGAGTTCATATCAAAGGTGAAACCAGTAAGACTCCTTATGAATTATGGTTTGGACATACACCTACTCTTAAATATTTCAGAATTTTTGGAAGTAATGTTATATCAAAAGGGACGATTCAATTGGGAAGTTTGATCCTAGATGTGATGAAGGGATATTTCTTGGATATTCAATTCAGAGCAAAGCATTTAGATGTTATAACAAAAGATTACAGAAAATTGTGGAGAGCACAAATGTGAAAGTGGATGAGCAATACAAAGATCAATCTATATCATATGACAGAGAACCGATAGTGGAAATGATCATAGTTGATCAAATATTACCTCAACCAGTACAAGACAATGAGACAATTACACCAGTACAATTAGAAAATTCAACTGTGACTGATGATCAGAATAGAGAACCTGAAGTTCAGAAGACATTAAGGTATGTAAGATTAAATCATTTTGAAGATCAAATCATTGGAGACAAGAACAAGGGAGTCATGACAAGAAGAAGACTGACAAATGAAGAGGTATGTCTTATTTCTCAAATTGAACTGGTATCTATTATTGAAGCTTGTAAAGATAAACATTGGTTAAAAGCTATGGAAGATGCATTAGATCAGATAGAGAAGAATAAGACTTGGACTTTAGTTCCTCGGCCTAAAAATAAGAATGTTATTGGAACTAAATGGGTTTTTAGAAATAAACTAAATGAGGATGGTCAAGTTGTAAGAAACAAGGCTAGACTGGTTTGTAAAGGATATTCTCAAATGGAATGAATTGATTATGGTGAGACATTTGCACTAGTAGCTAGAATTGAAGCTGTTAGACTATTTCTTGCCTATGCAGCATACAAGAACTATAAGGTCTATCAAATGGGTGTTAAATGTGCATTTTTGAATGGTGAACTTGAGGAAGAAGTATACATTGAGAAGTATGATGATTTTCACTGACAGATGACAAATATATGGTTTGCAGGTTAAGTAAAGCATTATATGGATTGAAACAAGCTCCTAGAGCTTGGTATGCAAGGTTGGATAAATATCTCTTGAAGCTTGGTTTTACTAAGGGCAGTGCTGATAGTAATTTATGTTACAAGATCACTGATGATGATATTCTGATTATTGAAGTTTTTGTTGATGATATCATTTTTGGAGGTGAAGATAAATTGTGCATGGAATTCTCTAATAATATGAATGTAAAGCGGAAAATCGCAATCGAACCCTAGTTGCTCTCCCCTCTTCCAACTCCAAGGAGAGAGAAGGGAGGTTGCTAGGGTTGATGGTTTTCACTTAAGGGAGAGACTTTACATTCAAAAGAGGGGTTGAAACCCACAAGATCCAATCCCACACAATGCAAGATTGGATGCTAAATGCGTTTCAAGGGTTGTGATAGCAAGGATACCCTCTTTTGTAAAGAATGTTGATAGAAGAATTAAGCTAGGAATGCATAGAAAGTGACAAAGATTCTCTTATAAACTGAGATAGGGATATAGGATGAAGCTGCGGACCTGGAATTAGCAGTAAAATGTCGATACGGCGCTGTCCTGCAAATTTGAGCAAAAGTTGTCGGGACGATGGCGCCCGGCGCCACGGTCCTCCGAAAAATCCGCGAAACGAAGGGGGATCTGTTCGTCTCTGCACAAGGATTCCAGATCTTCAATTTCAGCTGCGTACCTGCAACCTACACACAGAAAATCGAAGATGATTGGGGGGTTAGGGATTAGGGGTTTGCCTTTAGGTCAAACCCCGGTTTTGGAATTAACCAAGAAATGAGAAATGCTGTAAATGTAATGTAAAACAAGTACTAATACATTGTTGTAAGGATGTTTGTATCCTTATGTGCGAAGGTATAGATGTTGTTGTTTGTTGTATGTTGTATGTAGTAAGTGATCTCCTCTTCAATGGTTGAATCCTTGTCTTGAACGCAACACTTAGCCTTGAATGGAGACTTAGAATGCTCAATTGCTTGAAGGAATGCTTGAATGCTTGAATGCTTGAATATCGTTTTCGCCTTTTTTCCCTCCTACCAAAATGGGAGAGGAAATGTAGTTTATATACTTGTCAATTAGGGTTGAAAGACTGATTTTCCCGACCTTAGGCCGACCAGGAAAGTTAATTTCCAATTTGCAAACAAAAAGACCTGAGACCCCATAGGAGACCGGGCCCAAAATAGGCCCAGGGACCAGGGCGCTGGGTGCCATGGTCCTGGGGGACCAGGGCGCTGGGCGCTCTGGTCCCACCTCCCGAGACAGCAGGGTGCAAAGGAGGTTCAGGCCAGGGTGCTTGAAAAATGCAGTTTTTAGTGTCGTAATCAGGTTTCGAGGTCTCCATTCAGGTTGCGTGTTGCGTCACCATCGTGAAGACTGAAATGCAGTCGAAATTGCAAGTGTCGCAATTTTAGGACGCTACAATGAAGAATGAATTTGAAATGTCTATGGCTAGTGAGATGAGATTTTTCTTAGGTTTGCAGATTACTCAAACTAACAAAGGCATTTTTATCTGTCAAACTAAGTATCTAAGGGAATTGTTGAAGAATTTTGGTATGGATAATTCCAAGCTAGTAAGTACTCCTATGGTGACAAGTGAGAAATTATCTATCAAATACACATCTACACAGGTAAATTCGACAAGGTATAAGTCTATGATTGGTGGCTTGTTATAACTAACTCAGACTAGACCGAATATTATGAATGCAGTAAGTATTGTTTCAAGATATCAAAGTAACCCTAAAGAAAAGCATGAATGTGCAGTAAAAAGGATATTCCGGTATTTGCAAGGAGAATAGAATATGGCTTATGGTACTCTAGAGATGATAACGTCACCTTATGTGCATATACAGATGCAGATTGGGTAGGAGATACTGATGACCAGAAGAACACTTTTGGTGGAGCTTTCTTTCTTGGAAAGAAATTGGTTTCATGGATCAACAAAAAACAGTCATGCATTTCTTTATTTACTGCAGAAGCTGAATATGTTGCAGCAACAACTAATTGAACTCAAGTCTTGTGGATGAAGCAAATGTTGAAGGATACCAAGGTAAATTGTAGTGAACCGGTAGTTATTTTTTGTGATAGCTTTGCAACTATTGACATGTCTAAGAATCTGATATTTCACTCTAAGACTAAGCACATATCAATAGAATATAACTTTCTGAAAGAAATGGTGGAAGAAAAGGAAGTCAAATTGGTTTATGTGAACACTAAAGAGCATATTGCAGATATATTCACTAAACTGTTGTCTAAGGAATCATTTGAATATTTGAGAGACAGGTTAGGGGCATCTACCCCTCTGACAGAAACTTAATTGATGGAGTAGAGCATCAATCCGGTATGCATAATCAGCTTTATCCTTTTCTCTGGATTGATGTAGTGGTGCTACTGCTAAGGGGGAGTAGTCAGCTTTGAGATTCATGGGATTTTGATATCTATGTCATATCTTTGGCATTGATGTCAAAGTGGGAGAGATACATAATATGAAAAATAATGTCATAACATGTCATATGGGAAAGAGATTTAGATTAGTTTTAGATTGGACTACACTCCTCAGGGAGAGTTGCTCGGATTTTTCATTTCTTCATTGTTATATCTTCTATGAGAAATTTTTGGCATTTCTTGGCACTTAGATGTTTTCTTTTTCACATCTAGTGTTGCCATCAATGCCAAAGGGGGAGATTGTTGGCAAAATGAAGGAATTGATTATGTGTTGCATTGATGTCAACACTAGCTATCATGATTGGTTAGTGATAGATAGATTTTGGTTACGAGTAGAAGAACTAGTGTTACCGGTAGAAGGGACTACCAGTTGGACACTACCGACATGTTTGGATCAATGTAATATGTTTGGTTTAATGTGTTGCATGTTTTTGGAGTATGTTTTGGTCAGTTGGTATTGACTTGATGATCAGATGCTATCATACATTCTAGTAAGCCTATACCGGTAAGGGTTTAGGGTTTTACTGATAAAGCTTTTACTTAGAATCTTTGATAAGATACATAAGTGGTGTTGGTGCGGCTTCTAGATGGAATTCAAGATGTAGAAGGTGATTGTGTTCATGCATCAACTGATTGGAGACATCGCTTTGGCGTGGTGAATCTATTTGGGTCCAGATTATGGACTGGTCTCATGTAACATGCTATTAAGTGTTCTCTACACGTTATTGGGATGATTTATGGATTGGTTAATGTTGTTTTGGTCTAAATCTGACATGGTATATCATTGTAATGTGGATGTATGTAATGATCTTATTATAACATCTTTTAGGTGGCCGATCTATTTGGTTTAGGACTTAGGGCTTGTATAAATTGATGTAAGATCTCTTTGTAGATCATGGTCATGAAATGAAATGTGCAAATAATGAAAATGATCATATGCGAAGGAGATTTAGTCGATCATAGGAGATTGGATTGGGTTTATGTAGGAGGTCAAAGGCCTTCGGTATTGAGCTTAACCAGGATTGTAATCAGGTATGGTAGATGCTATCATTGGTAGTTCATTCTTCTGGATTGTTGTCCAATTATATTGAGGTGGTTATAACCTCTCTGTAGTCAGTGAGATTCCTTTGTAATGTGCAGTACGCTCTAGGCAGTGTGCCTTGCTGCATGTGCATGCCCCTTATTGTATCACATACTTTTTGCAGAAGTATTATTTGACTGTGGGTAGGCTTCCCACCATGGTTTTTCCCTTTACTGGGTTCTCCACGTATAAATCATGGTGTTATGTGGTATGGTTGCATTGTGTTAATTCTTTGTTTCATTCTTAAGTTTTATTGCTTACCGGTATCTATTTCTGCTATTTCGGTATTTAATGTTTATGTGCTCCGGTTAGAGGTTATAAAGTGGTTTGATTAATATAATCTATTGACAACTGATTCACCCCCCCTCTCAGTTGTCCACAAGTTATTCTAACAATATAGTGTCCTAAGGGGTCATGTACTATACTAGGATGTTAAAAGGGATCATATGGTGTCGTTAGGGGATATATGGGGTCCTAAGGGTTCATATGGTGTCATTAGGGGTCACATGGGGTCCTAAGGGGCCACACATGTGTTAGAACACCATATGACCTCTTTGGACACCATATGACTCCTTAGGACATCACATGGTGCTAAGGGGTCATATGGCGTCCTAAGGGGTAATATGTTGTCCTAAGGGGTCATATGGTGTTTTGAGGGTCATATAGTGTCCTAAGGGGTCATGTGGTGTCGTTAGAGGTCATATAGTGTATAATATCATTAGAGGTCATTTGGGGTCCTAAGGGGCCACACATGTGTTAGAACACCATATGACCCCTTAGGACACCATATGACCCATTAGTAAATCATATGGTCCTAAGGAGAGATATTAAAGCTAAACATAAGGATGGAGAAAGAAGTTGGGAGGGAGAGGTAGTGAGAAAGATAACAAATAGAGAGTCTAGAGAAACAATAGGAGGAGAATAGAGATGGAGGAAGGTAAGGATAGATATGGTGATAAGGATGGAAGGTGAGAGAGAGAAAGAGAGATTGCATAGGAGAGACTTAGAGAGGGGAGAGAGGAGAAAAAGAGAGAATAGAGGGAGTCATATGGGGTCCTAAGGGGTCATATGGTGTTCTAACACTTGTGTGCCCCCTTAGGATCTCAAATGACCCCTAATGACACCATATGACCCCTTAGGACACCATATGAGCTCTAACGACACCATATGACCCCTTAGGACACTATATGACCCTCTAGACACCATATGACCCCTTAGGACCCCATATGGCCCCTTAGGACCCCATATGACCCCTAGAGATACCATATGACCCCTTAGGACATCATATGACCCCCAAAGACACCATATTTAATATCCTAGTACACGACATGACCTCTTAGGACCAAATGATGTCCTAAGTGGTCATATGGTGACCTAAGGGGTCACATGGTGTTGTTAGGGGTCATATGGGGTCCTAAGGGGCCACACATGTGTTAGAACACCATATGACCCCTTAGGAACATATGATGTCCTAATGGGTCATATGGTGTCCTAAGGGGTCTATGGTGTTCTAACACGTGTGACCCCTTAGGATGCCACATGACCCCTAAAAACACCATATGACCCCTTAGGACCATATGATGCCCTAATGGGTCATATGGTGTCCTAAGGGGTCATATGGTGTTCTAATACATGTGTAGTCCCTTAGGACCCCATATGATCTCTAATGACATCATATGACCCCTTAGGATGCCATATGACCCCTTAGAACCCCATATGACACCTAATGACACCATAAGATGTCATAATGGGTCATATGGTGTCCTAAGGGGTCATATGGTGTTCTAACACATGTGTGGCACCTTAGGACCACATATGACCCCTAACAACAACATATGACCTCTTAGGACCATATGATGTCTTAATGCGTCATATGGTGTCATAAGGGTTCTTATGGTGTTTTAATACAAGTGTGGCCCCTTAAGACCCCATATGACCCCTTAGGATACGATATGAACCATTAGGACATCTTGGTATGTATGAAATGACCCCTTAGGACACCATATGAGCCATTAAGACATCTTGGTATGTATGAAATGACACCTTAGGACACCATATGAGCCATTCGGACATCTTGGTATGTATGAAATGACCCCTTAGGACACCATATGACCCCTTAGGACAATGTGATGTCTTAAGGGGTCATATGATGTTGTAACACATGTGTGATCCCTTATGACCCCATATGACCCTTAACGACATCATAGGACCCCTTAGGACCCCATATATCCCCTAATGACACCATTTGACCACTTAGGACACTATATGACCCCTTTTAACATCCTAGTACACAACATGACCACTTAGGACACCATATGACCCCTTAGGACCAAATGATGTCCTAATGGATCATATGGTGGTATAACATATTTTTTTCCCCTTAAGACCCCATATGACCCCTTAGGACCAAATGATATCTTGATGGGTCATATGGTGTCCTAAGGGGTCATATGGTGTTTTAACACATGTACGGCCCCTTACAACTCCATATGACCCCTCAGGACACCATATGAACCCTTAAGACCATACAATGTCCTAATGGGCCATATGGTGTTCTAATGGGTCATATGGTGTTCTAACACATGTGTTTCCCCTTAGGACCCAAATGGCCCCTACCCATACCATATGACCCCTTATGACACCATATGATCTCTAATGACACCATATGACCCTTTGGGACACTATATGAACCTCAAGACACCATATGACCCCTTAGGATACCATATGACCCCTTAGGACACTATATGACCCCTTAAGACACCATATGACCCATTTTAAAATCTCTCTTCTCCTCCTATTATGACCCATAGAAGAGGAGAGTTGATGAATTAGGAGAATGCAAGAGACAAGGAGGGAGAGAGAACAAAGAAAAAAAAAGGGCTAAGGAGAGTGAGTGGGAGAGGCATACATGGAGTGAGAGACATAGAGAGGAGAGAGGTAGATAGGTGAGAGAGAAATATAAGAAAATGGTAGAGAAGTTCAAGAGAGAGAGTGGTAAGAAGTTATGGAAAGAAGTGGAAAGGGAGGGAGTGAACTAGAGATGGGTTAGATGGAGATATAAGATACCTAGAGGGGGAGAGAGAGATGTTAGAGACCTAGATAGGGGGGGAGAGAGGGTTAAGATAGATGGAGAAGGATAGAGAGAGGTTCATAATGAGATATGGATGGAGATGTAGAGAGGTGGAGAGGGAAAGAGGGAGAAACCTAGAGAGGGGTAGATAGAGTGTGATGGAAAGCTAATGATGTAGATGGTAAAGAGAGAATAATAATTAGTAGGTAAGGTAGAGAGATGGGGATAATGAGGGAGAGGGAGATAGAGAGGGAGAGGAGAAGAAAAGAAGGGAGATACCTATAAATTGGAGGGAGGGATAAGAGGAGAGATGAAATAATAGAGAGAGAGGACTATGAGGGGATTGAGGGAGAGTTAGACATGGAGGGACTATAAAACCTAGGGAAGGAAAAGATAGAGAGGTGGGGGGAGAGAGAGAAGAGAGGGAGAGAGTTCAAAAATAAATAGGGTTAATGTTGAAGTATAGTGCCGATCGATATTTTATTGATCTAACTTAGACAACTAAGTTTTCTAATTGTCCTAATTGGCCTAATTGGCCTTAGATAATTTAGTTTCACCGACTAGTTATATTATGTTGTGATAAAATAATAATTTAAATATATTGTAAATGAATCAATTAAGGTATGAATCGATTCTATGACAAAACATATTAACTAACTCATAATAATAAGACTTGTTGATCAATGCCTAACCAATCTGAGGGAAGAGGCGTGATGTTTGGAGTAAGTCGTGATGTTTAAAAGACATCTTGTCGAGTATATAGAATTTTTTTCTCCCTCCATAAGCAGATCACATAGCAAAAGACATAAGAATATAAAAATACATTCATGCATCTAGCATATTGGATTTATCCATATCCATCACCTACAACAGTTTGTATTAGCATGACATCAAATTGAATACACAAGCGAATCACGTATTGTTCAGTAGATCGTGTTCCTTATTCTATGAATCTACTGTCATCTTCAAGTCTGCATTATACAAACAACAATCAGTTTGAGTTTCTTCTTGTGACGTGATATCTCTGTCTCCACCAGATCATCATTCATATCTCGTAGATCGAGCTTATAGTTTGAACTGTCAAATAATTTTTTAAACATAATCTTATCATTGAAAAATTAACAAGTAAAGGGGGAGGGAGATAGAGGGGAAGAGAGAGGGAGAGAACTGGAGAGGGGAAAATAGATAGGTGAGAGAACTATATGGGGAAGAAGAGATGAGAGACCTAGATGACAAGAACAAGGATTGAGATAGATAAAGGGGGGGACAGAGAGGTGAGTAATGAGACATGATGCAGAGGTAGATAGGTGGAGAAGAAGGAAGTAAGAAACCTAGAAAGGGGAGAGAGAGTTAATGACCTATAATGTAGAGAGAGATAATACAAGAGGAAGAGAGTAACAAAGTGGGGGAGTGAGATATATATTAGGGTATGTATGGATGGGTAGATAGAGAGGGAGAGGATAAGAAGGGAGGGATACACCTAAAGAGGGGAGGGAAATAGAAGAGGAGAGACAAAAGAAAAAAGAGAGGAATAAGAGGGGATGGATGGAGAGGTATACATGGAGGGAGTGAGAGACCTATGCAAGAAGGAGATAAAGAGGTAAGGGGGGGAGGAGAAGAGGAGGGAGCTCATAAAGGGATGGGGTTAAGGAGGAGGGAGAGAGAGGTAGAGAGGGAGATAGAGAACTATCGAGGGGATATATAGATAGGTGAGAGACCTTGATGGCGAGAAAGGAGTGAGATAGATAGAGAAGAATAAAGAGAGGTGGGTAACAAGACCTATATGTAGAGGTAAATAGGTGGAGAGGAAGGGAGGGAGAAACCTAGATAGAGGAGAGAGGGTGGGATGGAGAGGTAATGACCTAGACAAAGAAGATAGATAATGAGAGAGGAAGAGAGAAGATGAGAGAGTGGGGAGAGAAATAGAGAGGGAGGGGGGAAGAAAGGAAGGGAGAGACCTAGAGAGGGGAAGGGGGGAGAAGAGAAGAGATATAAGAACAAAGAGATGAGTAAGAGGGGATGGATGGAGAGGTAGACATGTAGGGAGTAAGAGACCTAGCGAATGAGAAGGCAGATAGGTTTGGAGAGAGAAAGATAAGAGAAGGAGAGAGTTCATAAATACATAGGGGTAAGGGGAAGGGGGAGAAAGGTGGAGAGGGAGGGAGAGAACTAGAAGGGTAGCGTGAGGTGGGTAATAATATAGGGAGGGAGAGGTAGTGAGGTAAATAGGGAGGGAGGGAGAGCCCTATATATGGAGAGAGAGAGAGGATATAATAGATAGGTAGTGACCAAGAGAGTGAGATATAGAGATAATGAATACTAATATGAGCATGTTGATTATTGAAATTTGACTGTTTGAAATTTTATATGATCCTCTAAAAACTAGAATCTACATTATAACTCCTATAGAGCTGAAACGACTCTCAAACATCCAGTCAATATATACATGAAATATAACTTAAAGTATAAGAATCTTTTTTCTTTCTTATACTTAAATGTTAGATTTCATATATATATTCTCTTACCACGGTGGGTAAACTTGTGCCCAAGTTCAAAAAAGTGCCAAGTTAAAAAATTGGATAATGCAAAGCATTTGATGCTCACTAAATGCAAACAAATTGACTTTTCAAATTTGGTGAGTGCCAAATTTGGCGCGTGCCAAACGTGAAAATTCAAAATTTTGAATTTGGCAAGCTCCAAATAGGGCAAACGCCATATTTGGCACTTGCCAAATAGTTTGCATTGGAGAATAGCAACCCTTTGGGTTGGATTTTCCTTGGGCATCCAACTCGAAGTTTTGGACGACCTTTTCATACCAATTACACATTTTTTTGAAAAGATAAAAAGTGGCACCTTTTTGGTATCAAAACTTTGTACACTTACCCTTACTTGGGATTTGTTTTTTCTCTCTACCTTGTAAAATAGCCTAGTAGATACCTGAGTTTCAAATTTGGAGAATTTTATACTCAAATTATGCAAGTTATGACCAACCAAATGTTCTCCTAGTGCCAAGAACCTCTATCGGTGCTGACAATGGTTCAAATTGAGACTTACTTATGGTATCAAAACCTTTATCGACTCTGGACATGGTTCACATAATTCCTAGAGTCAACTTTATTCTTGATGGAATATGAATCGTTAGCAAGGCCATATTGTGGCAATGCACATTCAATTTTGTAAGGCAATCTTGTAAAAGAGCTCAATGGGTACTCCCAATTTTATTTTGGTGAAGTATTAAGCAAAAAACGGAAAAAGTTATGCAAGATTGGAGATTTTGACGGTTCTAGGAACTACTAAAACAATTGGCAGTTCCTAGGTTTTGGTGATCATTAATTATTGATTTTGTGCAAACTGGGTGAGGTTGTGTTATTATGGAGTTTTATGCCTCATCTTTGGTTGTGAAACTTCAAGCATGCCACAAATGCATATTAGATCCACACAATTCCTTTTTGTTTCATCTTCTCACATCAATTGGAAAAATATCATTGCTATGAAAATTGCTAACCTAAGTGAAAATATCTTTTTATCCATTAAAGTTATGCAATACCAAATTGTCCCTACAAAATTTGACAAAATTTATTAAACAAGATTCCCATAAATTATTCAAAATATCATTGCTTTATTTTTCTCTTATAGCAATCTTCAACGTTGCCCAAACTCACTAATAATATCAGAAAACATTGAAAGCAAAAGAACATAAAAGAGATAAGCATCAAGCATTCAAATGCATGGTTTTATTACAAAAGACATAGAAAACAAAACAAATTAATGTGTGGCATTTATGATAGAAAAACCATGGACATATTTTTAAAGCTTTTGTTGGATATTGTCAATCATAGACAAGGTTTTTTGGAAAGAGTAGTGGAGGCCTACAAAAATAAAAATAGATTGAGAATAGTGAAGGTGAAGTGATAAACAATAAAACATAATGTTCGAGTTATCTTGTATTAGCTAATCATTATTTATTTAATTATTGGTCTATTATACTCTATGCTTAAGCTAAACTTAGGCATTTAATAACATTGTAGGTATTTAATAATTATTCTAATTATTAAATACTCTTTATGCCTTTAGGGTTTCTTTAGGGATGCACATCTTTAGGGTTTCTATCCTCCTGTCATAAGGATTGTATTGTAACTTTTCTTTTTCATTCCCTCTCTGAATGGTAATCTTTTTCTTCAGAGCCTTTTTTGTATTTTGTCTCCAATCTACTCTTGTGACAAGTATTTTGCTTGCAGATGCTCTTGGGATCTCAGAAGTTGTACTTTCTCAACTTCTTCATGGTATCAGAGCTTACATTTGCTGCTGCTTGTTCCTGATTTCTTTTCAAAAGATTTTCTCTGGAGGAAAGTGTTTCAGTTTTTTTTCCAGAGGTTTTAGTTTGGATTTGGGGTATATTTTTTGTTTCTAGGCATTTTGAGCTCAAACAGACCTCGCCATTGAGCTCAAAACACTTAAAAAAACACCATTTTCATATAAATTTGTCCAGTTTGGACAACTTTAGCTCTGGGGAAAAAAAATTGTTTGGCCCTTACATGCACGTTTTTTGAGGAAATTTTTTTTTTAAAAAAAAACACTTTTTTCGGGCCTTTTAACAACATGCCTAGGCCATGCCCACTATTGCTAGTCGTTGGCAGTTTATTAAACTGTCACGGCTAGCTCTGCAGTCGATGGTTACTGCAGGTACTATCTTCAATCGCATTGCCGCCTCGACCTCTGCCTCTGCTCCGCTGCCTCTCCGTTGCCCGGCCTGCCTCTGCCCGACAGCCACTCCATCGTGTCGCTGCTGCTCTCTCTTCCGAACCGCCCAACCTACGCGTCTCTACTCTGCCTTCCAGACCGCCCAGCCCGCCCGACCTCCGCCGCCACCCGAAGCTCCACCGCCACCCAGCCAGCGTGCCACCTCTCCTCCTCTTGTTTTTTTCTTGCAAGCTTTTTTGACAAGGGGAAGGTTTTTTTGTCCTAACTTGGGCAAGCGGAGTCAAATTTTTGAAATCGAATAGATGTCGAAAATCTCTTTTCGAGCCCTACTCAGATCTGGACGTGAGATTTGCTAATTTTTTCATCTAGTACCTATTTTTTGCCGTCCAAGTCAATGCTCTTTTCTGCACTCCGGGAGCCATAACTCGGGCAAACGAACTCCATTTTTGGAAAATGAATAGGCATCATAAAGGTCTTAGAGAGCTCTTCTAAGATTTGGAGTTTTTTTTTCTAGAAAAATCACCAACAATGCAAGATAGTGTCTGACACATTTTCTTTTCTCTTGTCTTCTTTTCTAGCTCTCAGATTGTACTTTTTTTTGTTTTACATATTGTGGGGGTGTTATTTTTTACTATTTTCTGTAATTTACTTTAGAAAATAACATCTAAACTCAAAACAAAAATAAAAAACCCCTTCTGCATCTTTTGTCAAGTCTGAAAGATCACTTAATTAAAAAAATCAAGAACAAGTCCAGGTTCAGGTACAGGTACACATGGAAAATTCTTCAGTTGACTTTCTTACATCCCAGAAATATCACCTCTGGAAAGTTCGTATGATGAGGCTTCTTAGATCAAGAGGGTTGTGGTCCTGTTTGGATGTGGATCAACCGTTGTTGCAACGTCCTTTTGAGATTATTCAAAACCGAAATAAGATGAATAAGGTTATGAGTTTCATCTCCTTACATGTTTTAGACAACTTGCTTTTTCACTCTGATGGTTTTCTCAGTCCTCGGGCTATGTGGTCCAAATTTGAAACTTTCTTTGGTACTATCAATGAGTTCAGAGCATTATAGATTGAGGCAGAGCTCTCTTCCTTATTACCTGAGTCTTTTCCTCACATTGAGGACTTTCTGAACAAGTTTAAAACCACCAGATCTATCCTACACAATTGTGGCAAAAATAAGAAAAACTCAGAGTGTATCTACCTGATTCTCTCTAAGCTTCGAGGTCCCTATCAGATATTTGCTTCCACCTTTTATTCTACTATGGATGCATTGGGTACACACTTCACCATGCCTACTTTTGATGTGTTTTGTGATCACTTGATTCATGAGCAGACTCACCTATATCAGTTGGACACTCTCATAGTATCAAAGCCGAAAGAATTGGTTGCTCAGACATCTAAAGAGAACAAGAAGTAGAAATTGAAGCCTAAGAAGGATTTAGCTGGTAGTGAGTGTTCCTCCAAGACACCACCTAAGTCTGATTACAAGCCAAAATCCTATCCCAAACAGGAGCACTCTTCTAAGTCTGGTGAGTTTTCCTCCAAGACTAAGAAGAAATTAGATGAACTTTCAAGTTTATGTGGCAAAGAAGGTCATCCAGTTTCTCACTATTGGAAATGATTAGAGTCTTTGGAGGTAGTCATCTAGCAACATCATATTTCTACTCCTCAGCCTCCATCTTCCTCTTCTACTGGGAAAGGACATGCTCTTTCTGCATGAGCTATTCCTTCTACATCCACTTCGATTATTGATTCCGAGGCTTCTCACCACATGACACACTCATCGCAACTTTTTACCTCCCTTGCTCATAGTAATACTTTACAGATTGCAGTTGGTGACTCAACACAACTTTCTATTTCAGATTTAGGTTCTATTCCATTAATAGGTGGTTGTTTTCAGGATGTTCTTTTGGTTCCTGACATTTCGATAAACCTCCTCTTTGTTTATCAAATTTGTCATTCTAGCTCTGGTAAAACAGTTGAGTTCTCACCACATGATGTGGTTATTCGAGAGCTCCATGATCTTGATTTGGTTGTGGATACTCGCAGTGTTGATCCTGATTCTCGGTTATATCAGTTTGATGGCTTTGAGAGTCTAGATGGTTCAAGTGTTTCTCTTGTAGCACATGAAGATTCAGTGAGAAGACTTTGGCATGAGCGTTTTGACCATGTCAACTATAGATACTTACAATAGATGAGCACACAGGCACTTGTTATTGGGCTCCCTCAGATCTCCTGTACTGATGGTGTATGTCGAGGTTTTGCACTTGGCAAGCATAACCATGATCCTTTTCCTACAAGTAGAGCCACCCATGCTAAGGCACCCTTGGATTTGATCCACAGTGATCTTATGTCATTTTCAAATCCATCTTTTTCAGGGTCCAAGTATGTGCTCACTTTCATTGATGACTTCTCCAGATGTACATGGGTGTACTTTCTTAAGTACAAGTCTAATGTCTTTGATTCATTTCGAGTCTTTAAGACATTTCTAGAGAAGCAGTTTGGTCTTTCTATAAAGAGGATACACATAGATAATGGGAGAGAATATGTGAATCAAGATTTTACAAATTTCTACACAGAGCATGGTTTGCAACATTAGTTATCAGTTCCTCACACCCCTCAGCAGAATGGTGTTGCTGAGAGAAAGAACATAACACTAAGGGAGATGCCTAATTGTATGCTTTAGTCACGCTCTATGCAGCCTACTTTTTGGGTTAGGGAAATTAATTGTACCACTTATATTTAGAATTGGATGCCTCATAAGGCATTGCACCAGTTGACTCCTGAGGAGGCTTGGTCCCATGTCAAGCCTAATGTTTCTTCATTCTAAGTTTTTTCTAGTGAGGCTTGGGCATTTATTCTAGATTCTCAAAGGAAAGCCATGGAGAGGAAGAGCTGACCACTCATTTTTGTTGGCTATTGTGAGGATGTTAAGGCATACAGGTTGTTTGATCCTGATTCCCAGGTTGTTTGATCTTGTTGCAAAGGGGTTTTATCAGGTGCAGGGTATTGATTACTCTGAGACCTTTTCTCTTGTCGCCAAGATGAATTCTATTTGCTTTGTACTTTCTCTGGCAGCTTCATGAGGATGGACGGTTTTTAGATGGATGTGAAGAGTGCTTTCTTGCATGGAGACCTTCATGAGGAGATCTATATGGAGCAGCCTCAAGGTTGTGTGTAGGATTCCTCTTTCATTTGTAGACTTCGACATTCATTATATGGTCTCAAATAGGCTCCTCGGGCCTAATATGAGAAGATGGACTCTTTCTTGCTCTCCACACTCTTTACATGTTGTCATTCTGATCCCATAGTATATATTCAGTGTCAGGGGGATGATATAGTTATTATTGTGCTCTATGTTGATGATCTTATCATTACTAGTAGCTCACCCTCCTTGATCCAAGATGTTTAGAGAGCCTTGATGGAGCAGTCTGAGATGATAGATCTTGGCCTTCTACACTCTTTTCTGGGTCTCCAGGTTGTTCAGTCTTCTAATGGGATTTCCATACTTTAGTAGATGTATGCTCTTGATATGCTTCACTGATTTGACATGCTTACTTGCAAGCTTGCACCCACACCATTTCAGTCAGGTGTTGTTTTGTCTCCCACTTGTTCTACACCTACCATGGATTCTACCTTATATCGACAGTTGGTTGGCAGTTTGTTGTACCTGACACATACACACCCGGATCTTTCTTTTGTGGTTGGTCTTGTCTCTCAGTTCTCCCATGATCCTCATGAGAGCCATTGGCAAGCAACCAAACGTATTTTGCGGTACATTTGGCGCACTACACATTTTGGCATTCACTATACTTCAGGATCCCCTCACATTGTTGGCTTCACTGACTCAAATTGGGCTGGTGATTCTCAAGATCGAAAGTCTACTTCTGGCTTTGTTTTTTGCCTTGGTTCTGGTCCTATCACATGGTCTTGGAAGAAGCAATCTACTATTGCATTATCATCTACAGAGGCTGAGTATCGAGCAACAATGTTAGCCAGTCAGGAGGTTTTATGGCTTCGATAGTTGATGGTTGAGTTTGGGTTCCCTCCTAATAGTCCCACTATTCTTTGGTGTGATAATCAAAGTGCCATTCACCTTTCCCGCAACCCAGTGGAGCATGAGAGGTCTAAACACATTGAGCTTCACGTGCACTTCTTCAAACAGTTGATTCAGGATGACTTTCTCATCTTGGAGTACATTCCTATAGAGGAGCGGGTTGCTAACATCTTCACTAAACCTTTTGCATCTCCACGCTATCTTTAGTTGTGCTCTATGCTTGGGGTGAAGGAAGTTGTCCTTGGGGGGTCTCATTGAGGCAATCCTTCCTTCACTTTTTTTTGTAGGTTTTTCCCATCTCTTTTTGGAGTAGAGTTTTTTTTCCCACGTGGTTTTCTCTATTTATCTGTTTCATAGAAATTTGGTTGTGATTGGGTACCTCATCAGGCCTTGTTGTCGGGACCCAAATTTGCCTTCTTCCCGTAGTTGCATTTTTTGCTTTCCTGCATTTAGTATTTTAGCTACTCCCTAAGTTAATCTTAAGGGGGGGTGTTAGAGTTATCTTGTATTAGCTAATAATTATTTGTTTAATTATTAGATTCTAATTATTAAATACTCTTTATCCCTTTAGGGTTTCTTTAGGGTTGCACATCTTTAGGGTTTCTATTCTCCTGTCATAAGGATTGTATTGTAACTTTTATTTTTCATTCCCTCTCTGAATGATAATATTTTTTCTTTAGAGCCTTTTTTGTGTTTTGTCTCCAATCTTCTCTTGTGATAGGTATTTTGCTTGCATATGCTCTTGGGATCTTAGAAGTTGTACTTTCTCAACTTCTTCACATAATGTACAAGCCCTACATGGTGGACTTGTCCCCTTCCATGATAACAAACACAACATCCCTCCTCTTGGTTGATACTTAATGCCTTTAAAGATTGATGGTGAATCACCTTAGAGCAATAGAGGATGCAATAGATTGGGGCATTGTTAGATACACATAACTATGAGATTAGGTTAAAATTTCAACGACTACTAGGGATAGTGTTAATATGATTACATTTATAGATTTTTAGTCACTTTTCAATTACTAATAATTTAAAGACTTAAATTGTTGGAAAAATGATATAATGTGTCATAATTTTAGGATAATTTAGGAAAAAGGGCAGTTTATTAATGCAAAGGCTAAGGGTTCACACCAAACTTACAAAACTCACAAAACTAAACTTCTCATAAGGTAATTGGAGAATATCTTCTCTTGGCTTTGCAAGGCCATCCCATACATCAAATGAACTAAATTTAACAAAACTTCAAGGCAATACTACCCAACTCAACCTAATGGCAATTATGAAATCAGGACACACACAACACTTCTTTATGTTGATTGTCTTGTTAATATGACTCAAGATCAACATCCTCTTAAGACATCTTTGGATCATAGACATGTCACCCAATACAAATTTGTTTGCTAACAAAATTCACCTTCCATGGAACCACTGACCATTGGCATACATTCAACTAGAAAAATTCAACATGTCTAAGGTCCAATCTAACCCTCTAACATTCAAACACTCCAAGCACCCCTTTGTAACCACTCACTCAACACAAATCCCTTACTAGGACTCCCAATATCTACTCTCAACATGCATTGGGTATTCATAAACACGTATAACCCTATTGAAACATCCTACAAGGATATCTCATCATACACAAACATGCTTCTCTACCCTCCCAACCACCCAAGAGAACATCACAATGCTTAATGTGGATTCACTGTTTTTAAGGACAATCATACAAAGTGTAGGGATATTCATAATAACCTAAGCCAACACCTCTCTCTAGGGCTTACTAACACTTACAATGGTTACTAAGGACTCACACACACCTTACCCTGTTTTTCTCCACTCATCAAACTCACTCATGACATCATAATCTCAACATCTCAGTCCACTAGTTCCTTAGGACAATAACATACTTAGTTTTGGGACAGTCATAAAATGGTGAGTATTTTGGCCAATCAAGGGCCACAAAAACTTGATTAGGGTCTTCACTGACCCCTCAAACCTCTCCAAGTATTCAAAAAACCTTCCCAATCCCTCTTTGCACTTGAACCACCTTCAAAACTTCATTGGCATGCTGTTGTCCACAGTCTAAGACACAAAATTAGACTTTATGTCCATTCTAACACATGCAAACCACTTCATGGAACCCTGCAAACAAATTACAGTCAAATTAAATGTTATTTAGGGTCATTACATGTGTTGGAATGGATTCATCAATGTGGAAGTGACCCCAAAGACATTTATTGCAACCACGGGTTACCCTAGACTAGGGTTATGGCATTTTTTAGTATAATTACTATAACTTTTTGAAATCAAAATGAAATTAAGTGAGACAAAAAGGAAAGTGGAGGGGATTCATGCCTCTACCATTCCCAATTTATTTAATCCTAAAAATAATAAGTTAAAGCAATAAAAAACATGAAATAATAAACTATTTTTCTATAAAAAAAACCAGAAAATGCAGAGAACATAAATATATTTTATTGATTTTTCTTATTACATCCACCAACGACCATCTTCAAATGTTTAAAAGGATTTTATAATTCCTTCCAATCCTTCATTAATTTTTTAACCACCTTCATAACTTATTTTGGACTAACCATGTCTAATTACCCTTACAAACTCAAAAGTTGCTTGGCAACTTTTTGTCAACTTTGACAATTTTGGTCCCAATTGAACATAGACCTAATGTATGACTCCCATTCCCCAATAATGAATCGAATAGGTCTAGATAGGCCACAAAAACCATTACATATAATAAAACAACATATTTGACCCATTGACACTCATTTTCAACATGATGACAAGTTTTGATATTTTTTTATAATCTTGTCAATATGACCTCATTATGACTCAAAAACCTATCTAATGATCTTAGAGACACTTATTACATCGAGAATGGTTATTATTTACCTTATTAAAACACATGAAATCAAAAAACATGATATTTCATCATGGCCTCATTAAGGCATGAATACCTATTAGGTGCTCCTGCACCATACAACCCCCCTAAAAGAATTTCATGTCTCTTGGAAAAGGAGTTGTCATAGGTATTCTTGTCTTCACATCATCTTTGAAGTCTGCAAGTGATCCTTCATCTAGTTGTCCCTTCCATTAATTTAGGTACTAGAAGTAGGCACCAATTCTTCCACTTGCATCACCATCACTCTTCATCTTCACCCTTGGTCTCCCTGTTTTCTTGCTCAAGAAAATAAACCTATCAAGAAAATTTTGCCGCCCCTTCCAATCTAATTTCCTCATCACCTGCACTAGAACAAACATGATAGCAATTTCATGTACAAAAATCCAATGGATTAGTATCAAAACATATCACAAAATCTGCTCCGTTCTCTTCAATCCTTCTTGGTAACTTTTGCCACATATCAGTCTCATCATACATCTGATCATTCTCTATCATATATCCATGAACAAGATTAATTTCATCGCCATACATGTATACCTCTTCTCCTATCATCATTTCTACTTGTTCAATTTCACCTTTACTTTTCCATTCTTCCTCAATGGATGTATACATTTCCCACAAATTAGGTTCCTCCTTATTGACAACTGCAAATACATCCTCATCTTTTCCTTTACCTATTTGTTCACTACCCTCTTCCCTTAGGGTTTCTAGTACCTTCACCTCTGGTTCCAATGCCTTTACTTGTTTTCTTTTCTGAATCAACCTTTCAATAGGCCACACCTTCTTCTTCTTAACTGTCAAGTGCCAACTGAGTGCCCTCTTAATCCTTTTGTTTACTTCCTTCATGTCTTCTTCCAATCTATCCATAGCTTGCCTGATCTCTCTTATCTCTTTGTCAAACTCTAATTGCCACAACTCTTCCTTTTCCTTCTTCCTCTCTTCGTTTTTCCTCTTTCTCTCTTCTTTTTCCCAGTTTCTCTCTTCTTCTCTCTTCTTCCTCTCTTCCTCTTTCTTCTTCCATTTAAATCTCACCTCTCAAGTATTCCCTCAATCCACTCACCAACGCTCTATCTTCTAGACTCATCTTGTCCTTGCCTCACCTAGGTGCTTCCTCTCTGCCCTCCTAGTCTTTTGATGACCACTCACCGGGTTATCCTCTCAACCTAAACCAACATACAACTACCAACCACACACAAACTCTTATTTACCCAGATCTTTTGGGCTCTGATACCACTTTGATGCAGAGGCTAAGGGTTCACACCGAACTTACAACACTGAACTTCTCATAAAGTACTTGGAGAACATCTTCTCTTGGCTCTGCAAGGCCATCTCATACATCAAATGAACTAAATTTAACAATACTTCAAGGCAATACTACCCAATTCAACCTAATGGAAATCATGGAATCAGAACACACACAACACCTTCTTTGTTGATTGTCTTGTTAATATGACTCAAGGTCAACATCCTCTTAAGACATCTTTGGATCATAGACATGTCACCCAATACAACTTTGTTTGGTAACAACAGTCACCTTCCATGGAACCACTGACCATTGGCATACATTCAACTGGAACAATTCAACATGTCTAAGGTCCAATCCAACTCTCTAACATTCAAACACTCCAAGCACCCCTTTGTAACCACTCACTCAACACCAATCCCTTACCAGGACTCCCAATCTCTACTCTCAACATGCATTGGGTATTCAAAAACACATATATCGCTCTCAACACATCCTACAAGGATCTCTCATCATGCACAAAAATGCTTCTCTACCCTCTCAACCAGCCAAGAGAACATCACAATGCTTAATGTAAATTCAATGTTTTTTAGGACAATCATACAAAGTGTAGGGACAATCATAATAACCTGAGCCAACACCTTTCTCCAGGGATTCCTATAACTTCAAAGGGTTACTAAGGAATCCCACACAACTTCCCCAATTGTCCTCCACTCATCAAATTCACTCATTACATCATAATCTCAAAATCTCAGCCCACCAGTTCCTAAGGATAACAACATACCCAATTTTGGGACAATCATAAAGTGGTGAGTATTTTGGCCAATCAAGGGCCACAAACACTTGATTAGGGTCTAGAATAACCCCTCACACCTCTCCAAGCATTGAAAAAACCTTACCAATCCCTATTTGCACTTGAATCACCTTCAAAACTTCATCAGCATGCTATTGTCCACAGTCTGAGACACAAAATTAGACTTTGAGTCCATTCTAACATGTGAAAACCACTTCATGAAACCCTGCAAACAAATTATAGTCAAAGTAAATGTTTCATAGGTTGATTTCATGTGTTATAATGGATTCATCAATGTGTAAATGACCCCAAAGATATTTATTGCAACCACGGGTTACCCTAGACTAGGGTTATGGCAGCTTTTAGTAAATTTACTATAACTTTTTCAAATCAAAATGAAATTCAGTGAGACAAAAAGGAAAGTATAGGGGATTCACCCCTATACCATGTCCAATTTATTTGATCATAAAAAGAATAGGTTAAATCAATGAAAAACACAAAATAGCAGGTTGTTTTTTCTGAAGAAAAATAACTAGAAAATGCAAGGAACATAAAGATATTTTATTGATTTTGCTTATTACATCCACCAACAACCATCTTCAAACGTTTACAAGGAATTTATAATTTCTTCCAAGCCTTCATACGGTCGTAACCACCTTCATAACCTATTTTGGATAAACCGTGTCTAATTACCCTTACAAACTCAAAAGTTGCTTGACAACTTCTTGTCAATTTTGACAATTTTGCTCCAAATTGAACATAGACCTAATCTATAACTCGCATGCCCCAATAATGACTCAAATAGGTCCACATAGGCCACAAAGACCCTTACATATCATAAAACAACATATTTGACCCATTCACACTCATTTTCAACATAATGACAACTTTTGACAATTTTTGACAATCTTGTCAATATGACCTCATTATGACTCAAAACCTTATCTAATGATCTCAAAGACACTTATTACATTAATAATGGTCATGATTGACCTTATTACATCACATGAACTCAAAAACCTTATGATATTGCATCATGGCCTCATTACGGCATGAAGACATATTAGGTGCTCCTACACCATTTATTTAAATATTAATATTATGTTGTCTAATTTATTGGTATTGTGTGTTTATATTTAAATATCTAAGTGAATTATTTTCATGGCAATATGTTCAACTATTGACGTAAGTGCAAATGAGGATGGGATGTGGAAATATAATATGAAGAATAGGGAGTTACAAAAATGGTGTTTTGAACACTCACAACTATGGATAATAAAATCATCAAAATTAATGATGATGACCTTAGACCTAAGGTTTAAGTAGTCAGCTAGTCGAGGAAGCTTTTGTAAATTTTTAAAATTTGTTCAACATTGATGTGTTGGATTTTTTGAGGTAAAAAATTAGGGTGCATGACTAGTCAACTAACCAAAAAAGAAGCTATATATATTTTTAAATCATTCGATGTGTGAGATTTTGAGAAGGGCAAAATTAAGATGCATGTCTACTCTATCCTCCCCTATATAGGTAATCCCTCTATTTCCATGAATTAAAAATAAATAAATCTTTCAACTATGAATGAATGAATGAAGGGATTTTAATAACATCCACAAGACCAAGCAATCTAAGGGACCAAGAGTTCTAGAAATAACATTAATTCAGATTTCTCTCCATATTAGCTCTTTTTCTATAAATTTTGACTAAGAAAGTCGTAGTTTTTTGTAGCCTTGCTTCTTCAAACAACTTGCCTAGATTGTCCACCTTTAGATTGTCTTCAAATTGCTTACGAAGATCCTCATAAGTCGTGCACTCCATGATGAAGAGTCATTCGGTTTCAACCACCCCTTTACCACAAAAGATGCAAGTCCATTTTCCTAGTCTTATTTGGAAGCTATCCATCTACATGTTTCACATTGAAGATGATGGGACCCAATCCTCAACTAAGCTACTAAGATTCTAGCATTTCCTTTAATTTCAACCCTTAAGTAAGCCTTTCTATCGTGCACCGACATGAGATTGAATTCTTTGACATAGCATTTTTTTTTTTTTTTTGGCCCTTCTATTTTGTTCATGTGACAACCTGAATTTTTCAAACACACAAATTTTTATCTCTTCGTTAATGTCCAATCTTACTTAATAATGTCCTATGTGTTCGTCCATTTATCATTTACTTCCTCCATGATCTAATTTTACTTTTTGTCAATACCATAGCTAAGGAACCTAGGAAAATAAAATAACAAATAATGTTTGTCAGAGCTGCCACTCTGCAACACGTGAATGGCACGGAAAAGCTATTGCCACGTGTACGATGTTTGGCCACGTTATTCTTACGGCTTTTTCAGGACAAGTCACAATATCTTGGAGTACTCGTGTTAATGAAATTCCCGATGAGTGAGAGCATCTTATACGGTCAATATATGACAATTTAACGACATGCAGGCGAATATGCCGAGCACTGACGAATATTTCGACTCGGTAACGGCTGTCTGTCGGCCTTTAAAACTCCGTCAATTCACGAAGATTTTTCGAGGAAATTTCCAAAGCCTGGGAACAAGGGCAACGAAAGGCATCTGCAACTTCGAAATTTCAAAACAATTACTACTTTCGTGAAGAATCCTTCAAAAACTACCAGCTATGTCCAGCTTGTCTTGAACGGCTAGATGGCGACGCGCAGTTTCCTATCCATTTCTGCATTTAATTCGCGCTCCACGATTCTCAAGGCGTCGGTGATGAAATCTATAATACCTCCTCCATCTCCCTGCAATCCATGCTCTACTTCTCTCTCAGAATTCAAGAGAATTATAAGGTGAAATACAATGGAGGAATTTCAGGATTTCCTTCCAATTATGGCGGACAAATTGGGGGAACCCGATTTTATGGAGGAACTGTGTAAAGGGTTTCGTCTACTGGCAGATCCACAACAAGGTTTGATCACCGTCGAAAGTCTGAGGAAAAATTCGGCTATTTTAGGTGTGGACTCTTCTACAGATTCAGAAATAGAAGCGATGGTGCAGGAAGCGGATTTAGATGGCGACGGAGCTCTGAATGAGCACGAATTTTGCGTTCTGATGGTTCGACTCAGCCCTTCTTTCATGGCGGAGGCTGAAAATTGGCTACAGGAATCCCTGCTCCATGAATTGGAAGAAACGTTGAAGGATTGTAAAGCTTAAAATTCAGAAAAAATATTATTTGCATATTTTCTTTTTTCACAGATCTTTGTCTGCCTCTCATCCCCTTTTTACTGGTATGTGAATGGCAATTTCTGCATCAAAGCTGCATCAAAATTGGCTACAGGAAGCCCTACTCCATGAATTGGAAGAAACGTTGAATGACTGTAAAGCTTAAAATTTATAAAAAAATATTTATTTGCATCATTTTTTTAACAGCTCTTTGCCTGCCTTTCATCCCTTTTTTTCTAATGAGATGTGTATGGCAACTGATGCATTAGGATTCCATTACACTAAATACCCAAAGCATGGGTTGGGGTTGCTCTTTTTGTTTTGAGGGCAATATTATGGAATTAAGAAAATGCAGTTATAGATTTTAAATGAATATTTTTTGAAAATAGGAGTTCTATTTTGATAATTGAAAATCTTAAGTTGTTATTTGAGAGAGGGAGTTGATCAATTTGTTCAACATAAAGTTTTCATATGTAGTTGTTTATGATGGGCAATGCTTCACCTATGTAATAATCACCTAGATGCAATGAGTGTTAAGTGTTCCATTCATTAGATGGGTTCTTGTGAACCACTACTCATGAAATATGGGTTAGTGAGTTTGACTCCATGACTACACACATTGATATTTGGGAAAGAAGATTGAAGTTTATCCAATATGAAGAGATGGTATATTGTGGTCAATATATCAGTTGTTTATGGTAAAAAAATTCAACTAAATAAATCATAAAATCACGGTATAGAAAACTACAACAACCATGATGTTTGTTCAAAATTAAAGAAAACATCAATCTCTCCTAATACATCTCACCCCTAGTGCAAATCATCTTAGGGGAATGGAATTTGATGAAGGATGGAAACTATACAATATTGTAAAAGGGTTTCAAGACTACAATTGCTCAATGAAAGATAGGAAAGGGTTAAAACTTAGGATCTTTTAAGCTATATTACGAGGTGATAATAGAGAATTTCAATATATTTTAAGTTCATAGATAAAAATAACAATTGACATATTTAAGCATATATTTAATGGAAAAATTTATGTTTATAAATAGAGTGTTGAAGAACATCACGATACAATACATGAGTATTTTTTAAAATTTTAAAAAGTTGTTTATCTATTTTCATAGTTTGTGGGTTGCCAAACTATTTTTTTAAATGTAAACCATATTACCATACTTTCACTCCAAAATCATCTTCGTAGTCAACTATATTGGAGAACATAATAACAATTTTTTTAATAAGAGTTGAAGCCACTTGATTTTAGTTTAATGTCTATAATAAAATTTGGTTGCTATAAACCATTTTGACACATAAAACAAACCTATTAACACCTTATTACTAGAAATCTTTCCCTACTTGCCAATATTATATTAATCTCAATAATGTGTGTGGGCTACTATTCTTTTTGTTCATCAAGTTTTGTTGTTAAATAAATGGTCTCATATTTTGAAAAAAAACAAAACTATGGAATTAATTTTCATCCTCTCAAGCCTTTATTGGATAGGAAAGGTAGTAGAGTTGGTTAATATCAACATGATTTTGTATCTTATTCCTAGGCATATATATATAGTCAATGAGTCCTAGGTTTACAGGTGAAGTTGAAAGGACTTAGTCCTAGGTCTACAAGTGAAGTTGAAAGGTTTTTAATAAGCCCACCATGTATCAAGTCTTATTGAATGCAAGGCCTCGACAACACAAGGATGAGGTTCAGATCATGCCCCAAGTGAATTTGCTAGAATTGATACTCCTCAATCCTTGGCTCTTCGATGAAGACGAATAATCCTCCATTAAAAAAAAAATCAAATTTAAAACATGCTTTTTTAATTATTTTAAAATTTTAAATTAGAGTTGTTTTCGAGTGATTGCATATTATTTATATTTCAAAAGAAGATAAAAAAAAAATTGTGATTGTTTTTTGTCAAGAAGTGTAAAAGTTGTTTAGGCTAGATGTAAAGATTCAACATGAGTTTTTAGAGTCGATTCAAATTAAATGATAACTTAATATTGGGTGTTAATTTATATTATGTAAAGGAGACAAGGATATGGCCATAATTAGATAGTATAATCTATATTTTATGAATTGGATAATGATGTATGATTCTTGAATGCATGTTTGAGAGATAAGAAAATATCTAAATGAGGGACGTGGTTTCATAAAATATTATATTTTATTATTGAAGATGTTCTTGATGATCTTATGACTATGCCCTTTAAAACTCAATTTAAAAAAAATAAAAAAATAAAAATTAGCTTCAACATATTTTAGAATTTGAAGTTGTAGTGTAAAATTTGTTTCAATGCAATGATAATCAATTACACAACATTCAATGAAGCATTGCATGAAAGAGTAAAAACGAATAAGAAAATTAAACCACTCTCTAAAATCGCCCCATTGCTCTCTATTCTTGAGGACCTCGCGTGTTTACAAGATGACTCTCATATGCATGTGTAGCGTCCTAAAATTGTGACACTTGCAATTTCGATTGCATTTCGGTCTTCACGATGGCGATGCAACACGCAACCTGAATGGAGACCCCGAAACTTGCTCACGACACCAAAAACTGCATTTTTCAAGTACCCTGGCCTGAACCTCCTTGCACCCTGCTGTCCCGGGAGGTGGGACCAGAGCGCCCAGCGCCCTGGTCCCTAGGTCCTATTTTGGGCCCGGTCTCCTAAGGGGTCTCGGGTCTTTTTGTTTGCAAATTGGAAATTAACTTTCCTGGTCGGCCTAAGGTCGGGAAAATCAGTCTATCAGCCCTAAATGACAAGTATATAAACTACATTTTTCTCTCTCATTTGGTAGGAAGAGGATATATGTGTACAAAGCGTGGAAACTATACTCAAGCATTCAAGCATTCAAGCATTCCTTCTAAGTCTCCATTCAAGGCTAAGTGTTGCATTCAAGACAAGGATTCAACCATTGAAGAGGAGATCACTTACTACATACTACTACAACATACAACATACAACATCTAAACCTTTGCACATAAGGATACTAACATCCTTAGAACAAGGTATTAGTACTTGTTTTACAGTCATTTACATTTACAGCTCTTGCTCATTTCTTGGTTAATTCCAAAACTGGGGTTTGACCTAAAGGCAAACCCCTAATCCCTAACCCCCCAATCGTCTTCGCTTTTCTGTGTGTAGGTTGCAGGTACGTGGCTGAGATTGAAGATCTGGAATCCTTGTGCAGAGACGAACAGATCCCCCTTCGTTTCGCGGATTTTTCGGAGGACCGTGGCGCCGGGCGCCATCGTCCCGACAACTTTTGCTCAAATTTGTAGGACAGCGCCGTATCGACATTTTACTGCTAATTCCAGGTCCTCAGCTTCATACTGTATTCCTATCTCAGTTTATAAGCGAATCTTTGTCACTTTCTATGCATTCCTAGCTTATTTCTTCTATCAACATTCTTTACAAAAGAGGGTAGCCTTGCTGTCTTAACCCTTGAAACTCATTTAGCATCCAATCTTGCATTGCGTGGGATTGGATCTTGTGGGTTTCAACCCCTCTTTTGAATGTAAAGTCTCCCCCCTAAGTGAAAACCATCGAATCCTAGCGAACCTCCCTTCTCTCTCTTCGGAGTTGGAAGAGGGGAGAACAACTAGGGTTCGATCGCGATTTTCCGCTTTACATTTTGGTGAACCTGACGTGAACATCCTTTCTGATTTTTCATGCTTAGATCTGAAAAAATTGATTACATTTCCATGTTTGATCTTTTGCAAAATTTTAGAGGTGATTGCATAAAAACCCTAAAATTTCTTTTTAGTAATTAAGCTTGTGAAATGTTTAAATGTTAATGCTTGTTTCAGATCTGTCCTTCTATTACAAATTATCAATTCATATCTATGCTTTAATTTTGAAAATTAAGTGGTTAAGTGTCAAAACCCTAATTTTTGAAACCCTCTTGATTCAACCTTTGTTCGACAATTTCACTTATCAAAACATCTCCAACTCAGCTGTAACTTTGGATTCCGCAATAAAATCACAACATCTTTCATCCCTGAAAATTTGGAAAAAAGTTGCGAGGACCGTGGCGTCGAGCGCCATCGTCCCCGACATTTTTTCCAAAATTTCGGGAGCAAGATCTTACTGTATTTTCCTGCTAAAATCCAGAATTTTGGCTGATTTTATCAAATCTAACACTTTCAAAATTACAGTCAAAGTTGGTCTTGTGATTGCATGGATTAAGGCTTCTAAACATTCAAAAATCATTGAAACTGAAATTTTGTGTCAAAATTGTGTTCTTACTGTCCTAAATCTGAAAAGTGTGTTAACATTCATTAAAAATTTCAGTGCTTTATTCAAATTCTTGCATTTTGTGACTTTTGAAATTAAGTGCTTAATTACAACAACTTTGATTTCCGCTTTCAAAATTGAATTTTGCGTGAAATTGAGTCAACATTTGAATTTCAAAACTTACATTGCTTTTGGCATTCCCTCTAAAATCATAAAATTCAAAAATTTCAGTTTCCCTCTCTTTTTCAAAATTCAAATTTTGCATTTTTCGACAATCTGGGTAGGGTTCAATTTTGAGATTGCAACTTTAATTTGGCCTACCTACAGATCATAAAATCACTCAATTTTTTCAGATTAGCTTTAAAATCATCATACCTTTCATCCCTGCAAATTTCGAAAAAAGTTGCAAGGACCGTGTTGCACTCCGGGCGCCACGGTCCCGGACATTTTTTCCGAAATTTCGGGAGACTGTCGTGATTGCATTTAATAGCTTAAATCCAGAAGATTGGCTGGTTTTACTAAAAATTGCTACCTCTAAATTCAAAATCTTCTCTCTCTTTCTAGTGCATGAGTTTTACAACAATAAGCCCTACTTACACTATTCCCGTTAGACGAAGCCGTAGAATTAAGTCTTTCCGAGGTTTAACTACTGAGGAGATGGAACCTAATTTGAATAGCCTTTTTAACGAGGACATGGGTAATTCCTCTAATCCTCCTAATGATGAAGAAGCTCTCCATGAGGTTTCTGAAGAACAAATTTCAAAATTGGATAACCAATTTGATGATTTTCACCAATGGATGTCTCATGAGTACCCTGATAGTCAAGCTCTTCCTTTAATTGAGGGTCTAAAACGTATGCTTCAAAGTGATAAGAATGGAATTGATATTTTGCGAGGTATTGCACACATCGTGGATTCGAATGTGATGCCTATGAAGAGTTGTGCCGAATCTTTAGGTTATACACAACCTCCTACACAAGTCAATCATTCTATTCCTTTGATGACTTCTATTGCTAGCATACCTACCTTTACATCAAACATAATGGCTACTTCTACACAAGACATTCCTCCTGTGATCACTAGTCATGGGGGCAATCCTTCCTTTTCAATTAACCCTCTTCCTTCATTCAATCTGACTTCTTCATTCATTCCTTCAATGAGTGTTCCTATTACATCTTCACAAATGAACATGACACAAGGGGGCAATTCATTTAATCATTCCATTCCTCCTTGTAGTGTTCCTCCTGTCCAATCATCTCCTATGACTAATTATCATAGGGTCCCACCACCTTACTCTTTACCTTCTTTCAATAACATAACACCTCCATCTCAATCTAACACATCTAATATGAACTCTTCGACTGAAGCGACCATTAACAATCTTGCACAAACTGTCTCTTCTTTACAGCAACAAATTGCCTCTATGAATCAATCTAAGTTTAGTGTGCCCACATTTGATGTTGCGAGCCCACTTTCTCTTGACATTGTTCGAGCTATCCCTCCTAAACATGTTGAAATCCCGCATTTGGAACTTTATAATGGTAAAGGAGATCCTCTAACACATGTTAAGACTTTTCAAACAATTTGTACTGATTTTGCTTATGACCAAAGGTTGCTTGCAAAACTGTTCACTAGAACATTAAGAGACAAAGCCCTACAATGGTATTGCTCGTTGCCTTCCTATTCTATTTCTTCTTTTGAACAACTTGCAAATGCTTTCATTCAACAATTTCAAAACAATATAAGTCCTAAAGTTACTTTGATTGATTTAATGCATTGTAAACAAGGTGTTAAAGAAAAAGTGACTGATTTCATTGGTAGATATAAGCATTTGTATGCTCAAATTTCTTTTCCAGTGCCTGACAATGATATTCAAAGAATCTTTATTTCTAATTTACAAAAAGATATTCGAGACAAACTTCTGTTTTCTGAGTTTACTTCTTTCCAACAGTTGTGTGCCACTCTTCACAATTATCAACTGACTGTGAGTCAAATGGAACAATCACATCCTATGGCTCCGAGTGATAAGGGTGATAGCAGTCAACAACCATTTTGGAAGATTAAACCGAACAGAGATTCCATCAAATTCAATGAAAACATCATCAACAACAATGTGAATGCAGCATCAGGTGTGCCTCCTATTTCTAAATTTTTCAAGAAAGAAAGAAAGTATACTCCTTTGAATGAATCATTGCATAGTATTATGAATAAGTTATTGGAACAAAATGTGCTTACTCTTCCTCCTATAAGACAAATTGATCCTGCAAAGATTACTTCACCTTATTTTGATAACAAAGCCTTTTGTCAATTTCATCGTCAGCCTGGGCATGATACTGAAAAATGTTTTTCTTTAAAGGGTAAAATTCAAGATTTGATTGATAATAATACTATTTCTGTTTCTGGAGTGAATGATAAAGGCAATACATCTGTAGCTCCTCCTAATCAAAATCTTCATATTTTCACTGATCCATTACCTTCTCACACTTCTAATGCGATTGAGACTACTGATTCCTCTCTTTCATCTGATGGTCTTGTGTCTATGACTCCAAATGTGATTAACTTTGTAGAGCAGCAAGAAAACCCTAAAGAACCTTCCATCACATTTGATTCCAGTGAAACCATTAGGGCACCTGATGGTCCTTTATACATAGTTGCAAAAGTCAAGAATACACCTTGCCGTGGAGTGCTTATTGATCCTTCATGCATGGTTAATGTTATTACTGAAGAATTTCTTTTTACTTTGCAATTGAATCAAGTGATTTATGACAAAACAGATGTGATTGTGAAACTATTTGATGCATTTTCTTCTCCTGCAATTGGTTCTATTACATTGCCTATTGAGGTCTATAACAAATCCCTTGATGTGAACTTTGCTATTATTCCATCTTCCGAACAATTTCGTGTGAAGCTTGGCTATCCTTGGCTATCTTCCATGAAAGCTATTGCTTCTCCTATTCATAAGTGTTTGAAATTTCCCCATAATGGTGAAGTTGTTACTGTCAATCATAGCCTCTTTAAACCAGCTTAAAGAACCTCTAGTGTTCCTCTTGATTACTTTTGGCCTAAACAATTCCAATCCCTTCCTCCGCGAAGTGATCATCTTTTCAAATCTTATCAAAAGTGGAAAATAGATATGATCCTATCTTTAAGTGAACCTAGAACACCTAAACTTGACATTCCTATCATTCTTGAGAAGGAAGTTCTTCCTTTGAAAGATAAAACTAATGTCTTTCCTCAAGAAGATTCCCAACCCATCCCTATGGATGTGACTATGTCTATGTCTAATAAAATTCCTACAAGTAGACCTATCCCTCCTCATCATGACGGACTTGGTCTCCTTCCTAAACCAAATATTCCTCCTTTATATGGAGCAGTTCCTCCTCCTTCCTTTTATAGAGAGAAGAGACCTTCTTCTTCTCCTATTATCCAGCCTAAGAGACCACAACCTAAACACCCAAGTGATAAGGATGAGAACATTCCTCCTCCTCAATCTTCTCAACTTCCTACTAAGACTAGACGAAATCGTTCTGCACGTGAACGCCGGCGAAAGCGTCGTCTTAGAGCTCAAACTTTGCAATCTCCAAAAACACCTTCAACAAGCATTATTCCATTTTCTCCTCAGCCGGACATTGAGCCTAAATCTCCTAAACATAAGATGTATGATGGTCTTGATCCTGTGCGAGTTAAAGATCCTATTTTTATAAATCTTGATGATGATATAGATGAAAATGTTATTCATGATGAAAATATTACTTCTCTTGCTTCTGATAGTGAATATGAACTTGTTGATATTGATAACCATTTATCTACTGAATTTTCTAAAGCACTTATCCTAGCTCCTAGACAAGAACAATGTGGCTCGGAACATGAACATAGCCCTTGTTTGGATCTTGTGATAGCTCCATCTGCTGTGTTGGATGTTCCTCCTCTAGCGTGTTCCCTGCCTTCCTAAAACATTGATCAGCAAGATCGGGGGGTAGATGACGTGCTAGACTAGTTACATTAGCATAGCAGATTCTCTCCTCCTCTCTTGTGTTACTTCTTCTATATGTTATTCTCATTCTTCTATTTGTTGTCCTTAGTGTTGTTTACTTGAGGACGATGCAAAGTATTGAGATCTCTCGGTCTCTCTCATGTTGACTCAAAAGACACATGTGTTCCCTTCTTCTAGGTGACCCTCCTTGATTGGGGAATGAAGAACAATTATGCATACATATATATGATATATACATGACTTATCATACAGCATACTAACCCCAAGGAAAGCGAAGTCACCTCGTGCTTTGTGTTTTGTGTCTATTATCCTTGGGCTTATCTCACATTTGGGGGCTAAATCCTTGCGATAACGTGCTCCTTTCCTTTCTCATTTCTTATGTGTATCACTACGTTAAAACAATCACCCCCGGTGAGGCGTGTGCGATCGCTTTAACGTAGGGGGGCATACATCCCGTTCATATCTTTTCAAGATACTTGAGAATTTCTTGGCAAATTTAACCTTGCCTTGAGAATTTTTGATATCTTTCTTGCATGACTCATAGTGAGGGAACCTTACTACTGACAGTCATGGTTCTTCCTCGTGATCTTCCCTTTTACTTTGTCAATCGAAGTCGTAAGATCCTTAGTCCACTAGGGGCTTGGTGTGTCTTGCCTCCTTGACGTGGTGAAAGTCTTTCAATATTGTTTCCTTGTACTTTACCGGAAGTATGAGCATACATACTCCCGCTAAAGTGGGGGCTAAATGTAGCGTCCTAAAATTGCAGCACTTGCAATTTCGACTGCATTTCGGTCTTCACGATGGCGACGCAACACGCAACCTGAATGGAGACCCCGAAACTTGCTCACGACACCAAAAACTGCATTTTTCAAGTACCCTGGCCTGAACCTCCTTGCACCCTGCTGTCCCGGGAGGTGGGACCAGCGCGCCCAGCGCCCTGGTCCCCAGGACCATGGCGCCCAGCACCCTGGTCCCTGGGTCCTATTTTGGGCCCGGTCTCCTAAGGGGTCTCGGGTCTTTTTGTTTGCAAATTGGAAATTAACTTTCCTGGTCGGCCTAAGGTCGGGAAAATCAGTCTATCAGCCCTAAATGACAAGTATATAAACTACATTTTTCTCTCTCATTTGGTAGGAAGAGGATATATGTGTACAAAGCGTGGAAACTATACTCAAGCATTCAAGCATTCAAGCATTCCTTCTAAGTCTCCATTCAAGGCTAAGTGTTGCATTCAAGATAAGGATTCAACCATTGAAGAGGAGATCACTTACTACATACTACTACAACATACAACATACAACATCTAAACCTTCGCACATAAGGATACTAACATCCTTAGAACAAGGTATTAGTACTTGTTTTACAGTCATTTACATTTACAGCTCTTGCTCATTTCTTGGTTAATTCCAAAACCGGGGTTTGACCTAAAGGCAAACCCCTAATCCCTAACCCCCCAATCGTCTTCGCTTTTCTGTGTGTAGGTTGCAGGTACGCGGCTGAGATTGAAGATCTGGAATCCTTGTGCAGAGACGAACAGATCCCCCTTCGTTTCGCGGATTTTTCGGAGGACCATGGCGCCGGGCGCCATCGTCCCGACAAATTTTGCTCAAATTTGCAGGACAGCGCCGTATCGACATTTTACTACTAATTCCAGGTCCGCAGCTTCATACTGTATTCCTATCTCAGTTTATAAGCGAATATTTGTCACTTTCTATGCATTCCTAGCTTATTTCTTCTATCAACATTCTTTACAAAAGAGGGTAGCCTTGCTGTCTTAACCCTTGAAACTCATTTAGCATCCAATCTTGCATTGCGTGGGATTGGATCTTGTGGGTTTCAACCCCTCTTTTGAATGTAAAGTCTCCCCCCTAAGTGAAAACCATCGAATCCTAGCGAACCTCCCTTCTCTCTCTTCGGAGTTGGAAGAGGGGAGAACAACTAGGGTTCGATCGCGATTTTTCGCTTTACAGCATGATCGCAAGATGACAACTCAAGAAATGAGAATGATATAATGCAATGCTAAGATCTAAATGATGAACAATTCAAATCTAAACTATGATGAAAAATGCAATGAGAGCCATATTCAAGATGCAAAATGATGACCTAGTTGATATGCTAATTATGATAATAAAGCTAATGAGAATGTTGTTGATAATGATGCTAAGACGACTGAGTGCTAAATTTTTTTTAAGATGCTAAGGGGGGTCTCATGGCTGAAAAGAGGGCTATTTACAGATTTTTTATTTTTTTAAGGCCAAGGTTGAGGTGGCATGAATCGGCAGTGCAAATTTAATCTAGAGATAACAATTGTCAAAATCGAAGAAGTTAGGAAGGAGGTTGAAGGAGAGGAGACTTGTCATCCCTAGAGGGACAAGTGTCAAGGAGTCTCCACCAAGTGCAAACAAAGAGGCAAGTGGCAAGGGGAGGAGGGACAAGTGGAAAAGGTGCCATGTGTCCTCAAGAGAGGATGAACAACCCACAAGAGGTTAGGATAAGGAGCTTGGAGAAGATAGGGTTGGTTAACTCATGGTCAGATTAGGGGTAGGAGCTAGAAAGAGGTTAGAAGGTGGTTAGGAGTAGGATACATGTGCTTTAATTCAAATTTAAAATTTGAATTAAATGAGAGACGCATGTGAGATTAATTTGAATTAATAATTCAAATTAAGAAGGAAAGAAAATGGAACAAATTAATTAAACTTGTCCATTTAATTAGGAAAATAGAAGAAATGAATTAAGATAGGAAGAATTAGAAAATAATGAGCTATATAGACAAATTATTAAATTCATTTATATAGTAGATGAATAAAAGATTTTAATTAATTAAATAACTTTGTATGTAATCAGTTATCTCTAGACCAATTTTTAGTGTATACAAAAGTCATTGATATAGAATTTTGTCCCTAAACCTCATGGTAAGCATGGCTATAATTATTATGAGGCATATCATAAATTATATTTATATATGGAATAGGATGATATTCACCTATAACACAATGAAAAGAAGATTGTTAATATCATGAGATGGTAAGATCCTCTTAGGAAGACATTTGCATAACACCCAAGAATACATCGAGATTTAATGGATTCAGTAGAGTAACGAGCTTTTCAAACTCTCCTTTATCATATTAAAAGAATTTTTTTTTTTTAAGAGAATCATCAATATTTAGAAATTGAACATTTTAATTAGAAAAGATCTTTAGGGAATTAAATTTGAGTTTAAGGTGTTTAGGGAGGGAACATTGTTTAAATTATTAATTAAGGATCTATCAAACTCATTTCACTTGATAAAGAGCGCAATTTTGGATGGAAAAAACTCTCAAGAGCCAGCTGCCAACATATCACCAGACTTATTATTGCTAGGGAAGAGCACCAATTATTGTTCATGTTCCAATAATTGTTCACTCCTTGGAGACCCAATGCCCCAATTACTAATTTTAAAAAAACTAAAAAACAGATAACTAAAAGTCTATTAATAATAAATTTCAAATGTACTAATAGCCGCTCATCTTTTTTTTATCATTTTTGGACTATAATTGGCCCATTTGTGCACCTTTATTGGTACTCATAGTGCACAACTACTGGGACATGTGTGCATAAATATTGACAATTTTAAGTGCACGATTATATCTTTAACCAAGTATCGAGCTACACTTTGAAATGTTTACTTTTCGACCCTTGTACGCATAATGGATCTCAAAGCATGCATCGTTGAAGCCAAAACAATAGCTATTAGCAATTAAGTGGCACGTGGAGACAACATAAAAAAAATTGTCAAAATTTTATGTTAAGTTGCATATAAAGACAACAAAAGAATAAATCGCCAAAATTTGATGTATCATTTATGTTTAGTTGCATATAAAGACAACAAAAAAATAAATCGCCAAAATTTGGTGTATCATTTAGAATCTACAGGGACACAAAATTAACCATAATGATAAGCTTGCCTATCCTTAAAGACGTCGCATTGTAAAATTAAGCGTTATTCTGTTTCTACTTTCTGATATGTCCAAAAATGTATACTTTCTCCCTCAATCTTCTGTCTTTACCATCGACCAAAAGAAGTTTCGAATGTTTGTTAGAGCATCCACTGTACAACACGTGAAGGGCGCGGGACAGCTGCTGCCACGTGTCCGATGTTTGACGATGCGGTTTTTGCAGGACAATATCATGAATGGAATTCCCGATGACTGAAAGCATCTTATACGGCCAATATGTGACAATTTAACGACATGCAGACGAACATGCCCAGTACTGACGAATATTTCGACTGTCTGTCGGCTTTTAAAACTCCGTCAATTCACGAAGATTTTTCGAGGAAATTTCCAAACGCGTGGGAAAGAGGGCCACAAAAGGAATCTGCAACTTCCAAATTTCATAAACAATGACTCATTTCGTGAACAATCCTTCAAAAATTTCCAGCTATGTCCAGCTTGTCTTGAACGGCTAGATGGCGACGCGCAGTTTCCTATCCATTTCTGCATTTAATTTGCGCTCCACGATTTCTCAAGGCGTCGGTGATGAAATCTATAATACCTACTCCCCATCTCCCTGCAATCCATGCTCTACTTCTCTCTCAGAATTCAAGAGAATTATAAGGTGAAATACAATGGAGGAATTTCAGGATTTCCTTCCAATTATGGCGGAGAAATTGGGGGAACCCGATTTTATGGAGGAACTGTGTAAAGGGTTTCGTCTACTGGCGGATCCACAACAAGGTTTGATCACCGTCGAAAGTCTGAGGACAAATTCGGCTATTTTAGGTGTGGAATCTCTGACAGATTCAGAAATAGAAGCGATGGTACAGGAAGGGGATTTAGATGGCGACGGAGCTCTGAATGAGCACGAATTTTGCGTTCTGATCGTTCGACTCAGCCCTTCTTTCATGGCGGAGGCTGAAAATTGGCTACAGGAAGCCCTGCTTCATGAATTGGAAGAAACGTTGAAAGATCGTAAATCTTAAAATTCAGAAAAATATTTATTTGCATAAATTTCTTTTACAGATCTTTGTATGCCTTTCATCCCTTTTTTAATGAGATGTTTAGGATCTATCTGTCTACAAAGTTAGCTATAACAGCTATTGTACGCTTCCCCTATACATGAGTTGTTTATGACGGGATCACCCTCAATATAAAATGTTGATTTATTGATCTTTGGGAAAGAAGATTAAAGTTTATCTAATATGAAATGAGGTGATAATATAGAATTGGAACATAATTTAAGTTCATAGATAAAACTAATAATCGATCTATTTAAACATGTATTTTTGAAAAAATTATGTTTATAAATCATATATTACTACAATATATGAATACTTTTTTAATTTTTTAAGATTTATTATCTATTTTCATAATTTGTGATTTACCGAATTATTATTTTTTAAATATAAGTCATATTATCATACTTTCACTCCCAAATCACCTTCTTAATCAACTATATTGGAGAACATCATGACAAACAACTTAATTGAACTCCTTGATCCATCAAGTTTAAATGATTCTTTTCAATAAAAAGTAGTATTAACAAAAAAAATTTAATAAGAGTTGAAGCCACTTGATTTTAGTTTAATGTCTATAATAAATTTGGTTGCTACAAGCCATTTTGAGATACATAAAAGAAACCTATTAATACCATATTAACGAAATTCCCCGACCTACTTGTCATGTATTATATTACTCTTAGTATTATTTGTGGGCTACTTTGCTTCTTCTTCATAGAGTTTTTTATGTTGTTAAATAACGTTTCTATATTTAAAAAAAAAAAACCATAATTATAGAATTGATTTTCATCCTCTCGAGCCTTTGTTGGATAGGAAAGATAGCAAAGTTGGTTAATATTGACATAACATTGTGTCTTATTTTAGCGCCTAATAAGATTTACAAATAAATAGAATAGAATAGAATATTTCTTATTTTAAAATAAGTTCAATAATTAATAAGAAGATTAATCTTTAAAATATCAAATGTTATCAATGAGTCCTTAGTCTACTACTGAAGTTGAAAGGTTCTCATTGATCCCACTAGAGATCAAGTCTTGTTGAGTGCAAGGCTCTACAATCATAAGGGATGGGGCTAAGATTGTGTCCCGAACGAATTTGGCGGAATGGATAACCCTAAATCCTTGGCTCTTAGCTAAAGAGGATGAATAATCCTCAATAAAAAAAAATCAAATTTAAAACATGTGTTTTTAATTATTTTATAATTTTATATTAGAGTTATTTTCAAGCGATTGTACATATTATTTATATTTCAAAAGAAGATAAAAAAAAAGTGGTGATTGTAGTTCTTTGTTAGAAAGTATAAAACTTGTTTAGAGTAGATTTAAAGATTCGCTATGACTTTTTAATGTTGATTTAAATAAAAGATAACTTAATACTGGATGTTAATATATATGATGTAAAGGAGACAAGGATATGGCCATAATTAGATAATATGATTTATATTTTCTAGATTGGAGAATAATATATGATTCTTGGATGCATGTTTGAGAGATAAGAAGATATCTAGATAAGGGATTTGGGATCATAAAAATATCCTATTTTACCTTAGACTTTATTATTAAAGATTTTCTTCATGATCTTATGTTTATGCCCTTTAAAACTCAGTTTAAAAAAAAAAAAAATAGCTTCAACATATTTTTGAATTTTAAGTCGTTGATTTAGAATTTTTTCCCTAGACCTCATGGTAAGCATGTCTATAATTATTATGAAGCATATCATAAATTATATTTATATATAGAATAGGATAATATCCACCTATAAAATAATGAAAAGACGATTGTTAATATCATGAGACCCTAAGATCCTCTTAGGAAGACATTTGCATAACACCTAATTTCATTCCAAATATAGAATACATTAGGATTTATTAGATTGCGTAGAGTAATGAGCACTTAAAACTCTTCTTTATCATATTTATTTGTTTTATTTTTTTAGAGAATTATCAATATTTAGAAATTGAACATTCTAATTAGAAAAGATCTTTAGATAATTGAATTTGTTTCTAAGGTGTTTACAGAGAGAACATTGTTTGAATTATTAATTATGGATCTATCAAACTCATTTCACTTGATAAGAAGCACAATTTTGGATGGAAAAAACTAATAAGAAGGATTAAATAATATTTATAAAGTTCATGATCTCATAACAAAAAGGTTTGGTTGTGGAATAGTTCTCTAACACACTAATTATACTGCTTATGATTGTATCAAGTGTTGTTATAGAGATTGATCAATTTTCTTCATTGTTAAATATTAATTTGGAAATAGCATGATAAATTTTATTGTGGGTTCATTTTAGATGTGTTTGTGTTTCTCAAGTTTGGATCCAAGTTCATTAGATTGATAACATTGCACCATTTATCTTAGTCTATGTTGAATTTCTAATTGTATTAGTTTTCACAAGTTTATTTATCATGGATTGCCTCTTGCCCCTTATATTAATAGAATTAGAAAAAATACTATTGAGAAGAACTTGATTTCACAATACATCAACCTCCTAACACAAAGAAATTGAGAAGACAATTTTGATTCTCTTTGCACAAGGCCAAAATTAGAAATCACTCTTATGACATAAGATCCATGCATTTGAATGTATTTCTTAATAAACTCACCATGACTATAATGAATCACAATAGGTTTCATTTCTCAAAAGTTTGAGCATGATTTTTAAAACTCAGTTGAATGAGGAGTTGCATTAATTAATTTAATGCATGAACCTAAAGAATGAATAAATTGGGAGAAAATCCTAGCTCTATGTTTATATTGAAGTAGAGAGATGAATCTAAAGGAAGAAATAAAAGATAAAGTGGATAGTAATAATGCTATTAAGATGCAAAGGAAGGGTTACCAAACCAAGTATGCATATTATTTTCGATATCATATATAATTAGATTCTAAATATTTTTGAATGAATTGTTATTGATATCACCTAAAAGTTATTTGTTGTGTATTTACTTATAATTATCCAAATTAGATGTTCTATTGGTTGTGTTGGGACTCAAACCTATCATGCCCTTTTGGTTTGAGCCCCTTCCCTTTTGTGTGCCCATTTCCATACCCTTGTTAATAGCTTACCTAAGAAATGTTATGTGGGTCATTAGGCTAAATTTTTGCTCTTAGTTGTGTGTTCCCCCTTGTGCATACCTTAGTCATTTACCCGATATTGTAAAAATCCGAAAGCAGTTGCTTGGGATTTGTTTGCTTCCTCTACCTTGTAAAACAACTTAACACGTACCTATGTTTCAAATTTGGGAAATTTTGGACTCAAATTAGTCAAGTTATGGCTTACCAAAGGTTCTCATAATTTCAAGAACCTTTATCAGTGTCGATAATGGCTCAAAGAACCATCACAATTGTTGACAAGTTCTTATTTCCCTCTACACTGCCAACTACCAATTTCCTTAGACAATTTTCAATAAAGTGCTTGTTGAGACTTTCTCATGGTTTCAAAACCTTTGTCGACTCTTGATGTGGTTCTCATAACTCCTTCTCTTTTCAAATTTATTCTTTATGGGGTATGAATCATTAATAAGACCATTTTGGGGCAAGGCACATGCAAATTCGTAAGGCCATCTTATAGAAGAGTGCAATAGATACTCCCAGTTTCATTTTAGTGAAGTTTTGAGCAAAAATAGAGAAGTTATGCAAGGTTGGAGCTTTTGGTGGTTCTAGGAACCATTGGAACCATCAACAATTCCTAGGTTTTGGTGAATCAATGACTATTGCTTTTGTGCAAATTTGGCGACATTGTGCTATTGTGGAGTTTTACCCCTCATTTGTGGTTGTGAAACTCCACGCATGCCCCTGATGCGTATCAGACCCCCACATTTCCTTTTTGATCCATCTTCTCACATCAATTTGAAAAATATCATTGCTATGGAACTTACTAAGCTAAGTGAAAATATCCTTGTACCCATCAAATTTTTACAATACCAAATTGTCCTTACAAACTTTGTCAAAATTTATTGAATAAGATTCCCCAAAATCATCCATTCTCGATACTTGTCATTTTTTCGTTTAGTTCTCAATAAGAGATTTGAACCCTTTGAAGCTACATAATAACTTAGATTTATGCTTGAGAAAATACACAAATCTTCTTCGAAAAATCAATGAATGAAAAATAATACAAAGATTTTGAAAGTGAATGTGTATTAATAAACTAAACCCACCATTGTGTTCAATTCAAAATCCTTACAGATCTTATAAGCCTTCAATAAAACCAAACATCATTGTACTTTCCATCTAAAAAATCCAAAGAATAATTAAAACATAAAGAATATGGTAATATACTAAAAGCATTTGCACATAGCTATTTCACAGACCTTTGTTTCATCCAAGTGAAGGCTTCCTACACAAATGGAAACAAATTCTTCATCATGGTGGGTAAAATATGAGCCATTTGGTGTAAGCAAAATCTTTTTATCATTATCATTATCAAAAGCTTGTAATTCAATTGTTTGAATACAATTATGATGTGCGCGTGCACGTATGTGTGTGTGCATATTACATGCATATACATATACATATACATATACATATACATATACATATACATATACATATACATACATATGTATGTATGCATACATATACATATACATATACATACATATGTATATATGTATACATATACATATAGGGGAAGCACACCCCCATGTTCTAATAACCATGCACTCCTTGTGCACCCAACCCCCTAGTAAAATTTCATTAATAAATTTCACGTGTACTAATAGCTGCTCACTTTTTAAGGTTTTTTGCTCCATGATTGACCCATTTGTGCACAACTACTAGGTCGTTTGAGCATAAGTATTGGCAATTTTAAGTGTGCAGTTATTGGGGCACCTTTAAGTAGGTATTCGCTGACACTTTGAAATGTTTACTTTTTAACCCTTGCGTGCATAATCGATCCCACAAAGTGCTTTGTTACTACCTAAAGCCAAAACAATAGCTAAAAATAGTTAAGCCACATACAAAGACAACAACAACAACAACAACAAAAAATCCTCAAAATCTGATATACTATTTTGAATTTGTGAGTGTGCAAAGTTAGCTATAATGACTATTGATACACTTTCCCCATATGTGTGTGTGTAACAAAATCCTCTACAATTATTACCTAACCAAAAGATGGATTTTGTTTTACACGTATACATACTCTACATGCTAATCTCGGATCTGCAAAATACAACATTCTTTTAGAATTTTTTTTGTGGTTTAACAACAATGGGATGCAGCATGAAGACTTCACTTCTGTAAAAACATTTTTTTAACAATTGTTTTGCAGTTTAATAACAATGGGATGCAAAATGAAGACTTCACTTCTGAAAATTTTTAAAAAAATTCGTCAATTATTTTACAAATTTTAGAAATTGTGCCGAATACTATTTTGTGTAGAACGACTTCGTATATTAATGAAATTCCGGATTATGAAAACATCTTAACCGGGCAAATATATGACGATTTTCCCATATGCTGACGAATATGCTCGGTAATGACGAATATTCCAAGTCAGTATCGGCTAACTGTCTGGCTTTTAAAAGTACGTCAAGTCACGAGAATTTTATGAGTTGCTTTGAGGGCGAATTCGAGGAAATTTCCAACTCGTGGCAACGAAAGGCGTCTGCAACTTCCAAATTTTAATTCACCGACTTCTTTTAAAAACTTTCCGGCCATCTCCAGCTTGTCTTGGACGGTTAGACAGCGTCGCGCAGTTTCCTATCCATTTCTGCATTTAATTTGTGCTACATGATTTCTCAAGGCGTCGGTGATGAAATCTATAATACGTCCTCCTTATCTCCTTGCAATTCATGCTCTACTTCTCTCTCAGAATTCTAGAAAAATATAAGGAGAAATACAATGGAAGAATTTCAGGATTTCTTGCCAATTATGGCGGAGAAATTGGGGGAACCCGATTTCATGAAGGAACTTTGTAAAGGATTTCGTCTACTGGCTGATCCACAACGGGGTTTGATCACCGTCGCGAGTCTGAGGAAAAATTCAGCAATTTTAGGTGTGGAATCTTTGTCAGATTCGGAAATAGAAGCGATGGTGCAGGAGGGGGATTTGGACGGCGACGGAGCTTTGAATGAGCATGAATTTTGTGTTCTGATGGTTCGACTGAGCCCTTCTTTCATGGCGGAGGCTGAAAATTGGCTACAGGAATCCCTGCTCCATGAATTGGAAGAAACGTTGAAGGATTGTAAAGCTTAAAATTCAGAAAAAATATTGTTTGCATATTTTTTTTTCACAGATCTTTGTCTGCCTTTTATCCCCTTTTTACTGGTATGTGAATGGCAATTTCTGCATCAAAGCTGCATTAGGATTTCTTAACGCTAAACACTCAACACATGGACTAGGGTTTCTCTTTTAGAAGGAGGGCAATCGTACGGCATTAAGAAAATGCAGTTAAAGATTAAATGAATATTTTTTTAAAATTAGGTATCTTAGATTAATAATTGTAAATCTTAAGTTCGGCCATTTATTCTTCATACAAAACAGTATTTGTCGAAAATATAAAATTTGTAAATTATAATGGATTTTTACATGATTTGTAAAAATGTAAAAACTCTACTGAAGATCAATTGTATTATGCAAATTTGTGTATTTGATAAGGTGGTGTTTTGTTTGGAGAATAGTCATCTCTATTGGAGAGGGATGGAGAAGTTTGTTTTAAAGTTGTTAGTGTTGATGATGACTATCCATAAAAACTCCATTGAAAATCAATTCTCTTATGCACATTTGTGTATTTGATGAGGTGGTGTTTTGTTTGGAGAATAGTCATCTGTATTGGAGAGGGATGGAGAAGTTCGTTTTAAAGTTGTTAGTGTTGATGATGACTATCCATAATTGAACCAAATGTATTCTTTAGATCTAAAAAACAACAATTCATGTGATGTCACCTCAGCACACCAATGGAACATGACTTGGTGCATAAGTATCTCTCTCACATTTTTTTGGACTTTTTGGACACCTTGACAAAAAGCATGTTGGTGTGGCATTGAAACCTTAGTTATAAGTAGGGGACTTGCCAAGTAAGTTGATGTAAAAAAGGGAGTGATTTGAAATTTCCACATAAAATTTTGAGAAGCGTAATTTATGATGCTCAACTCTTAGATCCTCTCCCCTATTTGTGATGTAATGAAATCATTCCAATATAAAAAATTGATAAATTGAGCTTTAAAAGGGTTAAAGATAATTCAATATAAAGAATTAGACAAATACATTATACTTAATATATCAGGTGGGGTCATCTTTAATGAAAAAATATAAGGTGAAGGTTCTATTAGTAATGATTCAAAATCAAGTAGTCACAACTCCTCCTAATACATCTCATCTCTATTACTAAACATTCTAGGAAAATAAAATGTGATGAAGAATGGGAAGTTAAGGATTTCAAGGCTACATATTTGTTCAACGAATGATAGCAAAGGGTTTGACTTCACTTCAAACGACTTCAATCCAAACTCTAGATCTTTTAAGCTAGCTATAATATGAGGTGAAACATGGAATTGCAACAAATTTCATATTTTTCATGTATGGGAAGTTATAACCAACAATTACATTTCATTTAATCTCTAGTTTAGTTTACAAAAGGCTAAATATGAACATTAATTTTTTGTTTATCATTTGGATCAAGGAGTTTATATATGCTTATCTTATGTGGAAGATAATGAGCCTCAAGGAAATAGATTAGTGATAATCAACAAATTAGTATTCAAAAATTCATTTGCTATCTTGCAAGCCTAAAAAGGAATTCAAAAGATTTTTTAAAATGTTATCTAGTTTTATCTTGTGTAGAAGATGAAGAGGCTTGAGGAAACTAATTTTTATTTTCTCATTGTGTTATTATTTTGGTATAAATGCTTATACATGACTAGAAAGAAGGGGAAGGGGATTTAAAGTGAGAAAGTTCCAAGTCCACAGCATATCCTTCATACGAGCTTACCATGAGCTAAACATTTTATTAATAACATATCTCAACAATCCATCTTAGCATCAATGGCAATGGTACTTTTTCAAATGCTTGGTAAAATTATGTGTATTGAAATTCTAGTATATCTTATGACATGAACGTTTGATGGTTTATCTTCACTTTAATCAAACGATCTAAATTCTTTTCAATCATGAATTTTCCATATATTTGCCTAAGCAAATAATAATAGTCCAAAAAGTTTATGGGAGAGTACTAAATCTTAATATTTATTTCTTGCAATCCCATTGTCCCAATAATCTTTTTAGTTCTTTTAAGCATGTGTGAGAGCAAAACTCTAAAGTTGTGAAAAGGGGGAGGTATAATAAATTGATAAAATACAATCGGTTTTGATCAAAAGAAGGGTCTTGATTTTCTCCTAAAATATTTTTTAGGTGGATTCTAATAATTTAAAAAAAAAAGAGGTAGTATAAAGTAATAAAATACAATCAATTTTGAACAAAAGAAGGGTTTTGTTTTTCTCATGAAATATCTTTTAGGTGGATTCTCATAATTGAAATAACTTGTAACAATTTTTGACTTGAATGTTTAAGATATAATTCATGATCTTTAATATCATAAATTAAATTAAAAAAATCATAGAATTTGATCCAAAACATTTCGTTTAAAAAATTGCAAGCTTGAATAATCTATTTTAATAGACTTTGAAAATTTAATGTTATTTAGAATTGCTTATTATACAAATTTTTGGTTTATCTTTTTATTTAATTTTTATTATTATAAATACTTATTTAAAAAGTTCCAACAGGTTGTGGCCAAATGTTATTCTCGTGTTAGAGACCAAGATTCGAATTCTCCAAGTGACATCTAAAGCATTGATGGACATTACGCATTGTCAAAATTGCAATATACTCATTGGACAAATAATAGAACTATGATAACTCGATAAAAATAATAACTAAAACATTATCCCTATATGTTAAATTTATTAGTACAACACTAATAAAATGATAGAACAATATCCTTCAACTCAAAATTGTAAGTATAATTGTATTCTCATGTGTAAGGAGAATTAGAGTAATATCCTCATAAATAAAATTGTTTCGGTAACCAATCTTGTTTATTAAAAATTGTTTCAAATTATTAGCTTAGTCCGTGTAGAAGATGTTAATTTTGTAATTAGGGATCCATATAAAAAGTACTTTCAAATTATTAGCTTAATCCATATAGAAGATATTAATTTTGTAATTAGGGATCCATATAAAAAAGAAGACGTTAATTTTGTAATTAGGATCCATATAAAAAGCACTTTCATCCGTGTAGAAGATGTTAATTAAGTGGCCTATGCAGGTCTCGAACCTGCGACCTTCGCGTTATTAGCACGACGCTCTAACCAACTGAGCTAATAGGCCTTCAGTTGAAAACCTTCTGTCTTTTTTTAATTTGACTTATTCCATTTCGATGGTTATCTTTTATACCATTGGGAATTTCTCGGGGATGGGAGATACCTAACATATTCCTCTCTTTAGACCGAAAATACATTTCGACATGCTCTAAAGAAAAATATTAAGAATAAATTAATTAATAAATGAGCATTTACAATAAGACATTGAAATAAATGCTAATAATTTTAAATAATAAATAATGATATTGTTAAGTGTTATATTTTTATTTGTTGTTAAGTGTATAAGAAATGATTTTAACAAAGTTATTTTTAAATTATCAAAGTGATGTATATATATGGAATTAATCTTATAACTGTGAGTTTGGCATTTGAATTTTTTAGAAGTTTGTCTATGCATAAAAAACTAGTTGGTATGGTCAGGAGTTACATATGATATGAATATCATGTCTTTGTGTCAAACACCATTATCATGTCAAGCCAAAAAAAAATTAACATTGATTGAGCACATCAATTGATTCTTCAATATGTCTAGGTTGTAATACGAATGCTAAATATTTGATGTATTTCTTAATTAGATTTTTTTTTTCAAATGTTACATATTTTTTTAAAATATGCTAGATATTTTAAACCAATTAGGACTTTCCTTCAATGCAATATCTTGGCATGTAATTGAATTTTTTATGCATCTAGTCAACTCATAATGACTAGTTAAAGAGAAAATTTAGACTCAAGATTTGAATTTGAAGTTTAAAAGATTAAAGGTCATTTTCATAACTGTACATTTAATCCAAATCATTTAAGCAGTTGTTAATTGACAAAGGCAAATAAATGGATGGAACCAAGGATCAATTCTAGACCCTTAAAATAAGTACATATCAAATCAAACTAGGATCAATTTATTGACCAAATTTCACATGAAATATACATTATTTTGCATACCAATCATTGCATTATGAACAAATAGATTTGTATGAGGTCAATACAGAGAGGAAAGTGCAAAGTATGTAATTTTAAACGTGATAATTTCTTCTACTTTAACTAGTGTAGACGTATAAATCTAACCACTTTCCTAAGTGAATATTTAACATTCATTTTAACCACATTCTCCTTATTAATTAAATTCTATTTAATTAATTTCTTCACATTCGTCTATTTGATTAAATGAATTACTCAATTTATTTAATTAAATTCATCTTAAACTTTTTCTAGCCTTTGATTAAATAAATCACTTTATTTAATTAATTCCCCTTTCTCCCTTTTTAATTATATTTACATTTAATTAAATTGATCCTTGCAAATAAATAAATCTAATTTATTTATTTAAATCTCCCACTTGTATTTATGCAAGTTGCATCTATTTAGTTGAAATAAAATAATTTTATTTTAATTAAATTCCTTTTCCCTCCACTTGCATTTTCCTACATCTCCCACTTGCTTCCTAAACCCCTTCTAGATTCTTCTAATCCATTACAATTAGCCTAATCCATCTCCTAATTTTTGTCACAATCCTAAGCAAAGAGAAGCCACTTCTCAAAGCCTCCAAAGTCTTTGAAATGCATTAAAGGTCTTATGTCCTCAACAAGTTAACCCTCAAAGTCTTCCAAACCATTTAAGGCTCTTGCATAACCATTAATGGTTAGCTCAACCTTCTTGCATGATTAGAGACTTTCTCTCTAACTCAACCCGCATCTAACCCAAGGGTCTCATCAAGCATTCATGGCTTTAACCTTGGTTATCCTATTAACCTTTGCACAAGAGTTTACCCCTTGTATAAAAGCTTTATCCAATGGATGACCCTAACCTAACCTTAACCCTTACCTCCTAAGACAACCTTCATGTATTTTTAAGCATTTAATGCTTCTTACATCTCCTCTCAATCAACCTCTTGTTGATAATTGTCACCATTTCATTGTTGAGAATTGTGAACATGAATTGATTAACTTTCAATCCTAACCCTTGTTAAGATTATTTGACTTTGACCATCCATTCCCCTATTTTCCCTATAAATAGAACCCATTCCTTCTTCAAAAAGAATCCAAGTCTTTGTGCATCAAACTTATAGTCATTTTACTAGTCATTTTAGCCTCTCTTTGTTAAATCATCATAATAGCATTTAGAAGCATTTTAATATCATAGAATATCCAAGTTAGACTAGTATATCATTGCTAGGATAATCTGCTAATCTTATTATCATCTTTATGCTAGTTTAATTATCATAATTTCGATATCATATACATCTTAGAATGCATTCATACATATAAATCAAACATCACTCATTCTTGGAGTTGTCATTCCTAAGTCACTTTTCTCAGTGATCTGAGAGCAAAGACATTGACTTTAGGGATCCTATGAGATAGAGAACAATAGGACACCCCTTGGCAAGTTGATCTATTTGAATATAGTTCTTATAACTTGCACCAAGAGTCTCATTGGTGTGTGGGTCTTTTGAATCTGAATTTTATGCTTTTGTCTCCCTCATTCCCCACATACAACTTGTATATGAGCTATAATGAAGATGCATTCCAACATAAAGTAAGCAATCAAGCACTTATAAAAGTATATAGTTATGGATGTAGATATCCATTTAGTGCATATTCTCATATAATGAAAGCTTCATCTAAAAATATGCAAATATAGAAGAGAAAAAATAATTAGCAACCTCCACCAAAACCATCTAAAATAAGCATAAGCATAATTATTAATTGTATGAAAAAAAGGAGAAATAACATTAAGCTTGTAAATAGCTATAGGTATTTCTAAGGGATATAAATAAGCTACTTCCTAACAAAAACTAGTGTAACATTGCATAAGAAACTAAATAAATACTATATTTGACAACTAGAATGATTATACATAAGCACCTAAAGTTATACTACACTTGGTAGCTATAAAACTAAATAAGGTTTTCATAGACCATGAGATTGAATCCAAGAGAGTGGTGTTAGTAACCTTGTCTCTCCTCTAATTAGTTGTATGCAAAAGATGTAAATAATGTGGAGGAAAATAAATAAGATGAGATAAACTATCAATAAAGCTCAATGATGTACATAACAATATAAAGGTAGTATTATGTAATAGCATAAAAGGGGAGTAAGTGGTATGCCAATAAATTCTCCATTGATAATAGGTAGCAAGATGTCTCAAATGTGCCAAATATGGTCATAAATATTCATAAGACAATAGATAATGCATATTGGCATATCAATGAAATGTGGTATATCATCATGGTAAGATTTATGAATAACATAATAACCATGGGCCTATATAATATAATCATGACTAGTGTAAACGTAAGAGAAAAAATGGATTCATGTAAAATCTAAATACATAAGCATAATAACCATACAAAATCTTGTAACTATCATAGAGAAATATCATAATGTCACACAATATAAATAATAATGATAATCATAAAAATTATAATAGAATTTACCTAGAGACTATGTGGCATCATGTAGTATGAACCATGAAAGACGTGCATCTCTACCTATTCATTCTTAAAAAATGATCTCAAAAGAAATGTTGGTTTTGAAACAAGGAATAAATTCATGACAAATGTGTGTGTGTGTGTATATATACCAATACAACATATAAAGTAAACAATGTATAGAAATGTGAATCCTTGGAAATAATCCCTTTACACTCATTACAAGATATCTATTTTTATCTCTTCCTTGGTTAAAGAATGGTGTCCTTTAACAAATCTTCTTCCTAGCTTGGAACACATGCATTTTTGTTGAGGATATCTCCTTGGTATTGAAGGTGTTTATACTTGATGTGGATCTCTATCTTCCTTAAGGTATCAACATGGAGGTATGTTGACACCTTTCAGGGGGGCATATTAAGGTCTCCTTGATGTTTGTGTTTGGTGCACACTACAACACCCATTTTGCAATCACATTTTTAGATTATCTTGAAAATGAAGATTTTGCTTTGTAAATAACCCATCATACCTTGTTGGCCAATGGAATTCATGCCTTCTTGTCTCATCAATTGGTGTACATCCTTGTTCTTTTCATAAGTCTCATTGTGCTCTTGCAATAATATGTCATGAACAATATTAGTGGTTGAGATATTTTTGGCATTGAGGTCTCTTCAACTAGTTGACTTGGAACCTTTTGTTTTCTTAAGTACTGAAGAAGGAAAAATCTCAAGCCTAATGGTTAGTGCATAAATCAAATTAAAACACAAACAAAGCATTCAAATGCACAAATCAACCATTATACCTTATTTCTTCACTTCTTCCTCCAATTGAGCTTGATGAAGTAGAGGCGCCCTATTGATCCACTTATTTTCTCCTTGAGATGGTGGATTGTGGATTGCTCTCCACTACACAAAAAGAGGGATTGGATTCAAAGGATGATTGTGGATTATATGTGTGTGATGAAAAACGTGTGTGCTAAACGAAGGGCTAAAAAGAAAGCTAATTAACCAAACAAACACAATACATCATACACCTCAAGATTAGAATGATAAAATCAAAACAAGCATAAAAATGATCATATAAAAAATGCAAACCAAATACCCGCTTCGATTTGATTATTTTGTGATTGGATGTGTGCTCATTACGTAGCTTCGGATTTTCGATTATGCTCCATGATATTGATGCAAAATGATAAATGATGAGTGATAAAAGATGAAGTGTGAAGTGAGTGTTGGCATTACAACAGAAAAGGAGATTGTTGGCATTTCAATAAGGATATTGAGAAGGTTGTTGGAGATCATTGATATAATTGAAGAAGGATGATTACTATGTTAATAATATTATTTTGTCAATGATGTCAAGCAATTGATTTTTTGACTCAGAATGATGTTGCCATATCTTAAGAAGTATGTTTTGATAAAAATTAAGAGGTCGGTAAGTGACTCAAAAATAATGTGATAATGAAGGGGAATAATAAGCTATTCAATGGGAAACTATTACCGAGTTAGACAATGATGAGATCATGTTGTTTTGATTGTTTTGATATACTACATATGATGTTTAATATTGTACTATATCACTAAGCAAATAACCTAGTCGGTAAACCCTAAGGTTATCGATATCGGTTAAAGAAGGTAGAATGTCTACCAAGTGAAGTTCAGTATTTATTGAGTAACAACCAAGTTATAATAGATCACATTGGATGGATAAAAACATTATTTAATAAAGGATGATGATGAGCTGGAGATGAATAAATGATTGGTATGCTGCGCATGAAGTATGTTGAGGATCGACGACATGGAAAATCAAAAAGGAAGATCTACAACACAGATTGAACTTCAATAACCTAGCACAAGTTCCAAGGAAGGAATGCAAGTTCCAAGGCAAGGTAAAACATTTTTCAGATCGAAGGATACATTGAACCTGGTCAAGTTTGAAGATCTGATGGCTAAGATTGATCATGGGAAATGTGATCAAGGAGATTTAGTGGTTAGAGATTGTTTATAGATAAGGAATTGTTGATGAACAATGTATGCGGGCAAATGTATGCATAATGATGCTACAGTAATGTTTACTGAGCACAGAAGCTTGAAGATCTGATTGAAGAATAGATTGAGAAGCCTAGCAAGCCCAACAAGGGACAAGATAAGTCATATGACAAGATTGTTTTGAGCAAATAGAATCTGCTTTAGCATTTCAGATGTGAAGTTGCAGATATATTTTATTACTATTGTTTATTTTGTAAGTGACAAAAAATCTCTTAATCGAGTGGACTTAACAGTCTATTTTGTAAACCCTCTAGCAAGGTAACATTCTAAATGAGTGTTTGAAATCCTTTGACAAGGTCACTTCTAACAAAGTGCAATACTCTAACAAGTCTAAAGGAAATCCCTTAACTAGGTCACATATAACAATGTGTTTGTAATCTTTAACAAGATTTTCTTTTAACCAAGCAAACTCTAGAAGGGTATATTTCTTAGTGGGTCCAAAATCCCACAGTGGTTTTTCCCTATTTGGGTTTCCACGTTAAATCTGGTGTTATATGTGTTATGATGTTTAAGTGTATCTGTTTATAAGTATTGAATAATTTACAGTCTTAGTTGCATATCAGTAAAGGCTACCGAGGTTGAATCTATTGAATATATTGAAGATTAAGTTTTTATGATTCACCCCCCCTCTCATCTCAACTAACAGTGAGTAATGATTTTGGCAGAGTAACAACATGGTTATGAAAAAGTGGATCAGAGAGCATTTGGTCTAAAAATGGAGAGATTAAATAGAAGATGAAAGGAAGGAGAGGGGATCTCAAAATGCAACACTTGTCCTCAAAGAAGACAAGTGGCATGCCAAAGAGAGCCAAGTGGAAGAAGATTCCACACTTTCTCATGAAAGGGAAAAGACAAGTATCCCAAAGGAGGGACACATGTCTTGGGAAGGAATGACATGTGTCCTCAAAGGCACATGTCTATTTGGGGAATAACCACCCAAATAAAGGAATGTCTTAATAATAAATACAAAAAATTAGTTAGAATGTGCACACATGTGTGCGAGGTTAGAAGGGGTAGGATAAGGTTGGTTAGGGAGGATAGGGTAGTTAGAACCCAAGGGTAAGGATAGGGGGTAGGTTAGAAGTTGGTTAGAATGTAGGAGACATGTGACTAATTTAAATAATTTATTAATTAATTTAGGATTAATTAATTAAAGGGGATTGAAAAGGGAGCATTAATTAATTAGAAATTAATTAATGGGAATAGAATGAAAGGGGATTAATTAATTAATATGATAGGATGAAAGGGGGATTTATTTATTTCAAAGGGATTGGAAGGGGAGAATTAAATAATTAAATTAATTAATTCAAGGGATTGGCTAATTAATTAAGATATTTAATTAATTAAATGGCTAAGGGAAATAAATTTGATTAAATTGATTACCCAAATTTAAGTGTCTACAATATGGATTGGCTATGGTAAGATTTTGGCATTATGAGGGTGCCATGGATGATTTTGAATCTCAAATGGACAACAAGACAATGCATGAAAGGTGAATATGGAATCAAATGGACAACATAAGAATATGATGGAAGTGGATGAATTGTGAACAAAGGAGACTCCAATTTATAGGTTGGAGGAGGCCAAATGAAGGGCAAAGACTGATTTGAGATGGAAGGTTGAGATTGAAATAAAGTGGGAGAACTAAGAGATTTTCCATAAAGGCATTTCTTATCTCCACACTTCTTAAGTACATGGAGAAGAGTTCCCCAAGTAACTTGGGAAGAGAAAAAAAATATAAAATTCCTTGTAGGAAGGGAGGAGGAATTAAAAATTCCAAAATAGAAGATTGTGTGGGGAGACTAAATGAGAAAAGGAATTAAAAATTTCTTGGGAAGAGGTGGCATGGGGAGATTCAAAGAATTTGAATTTCCTTTAAAGGACCAAAGTGGGTAGCATTTAAGGTTGGAGGATGAGATGGGAAAACCATTTGTGTCAAAGAGTTGACCCATCTCTAATCAAGATGATTAAGGATGTGCAAATGATTAAGGGGATTGATTAGGTGGCTTAATGAGGGATTATAATGCAAGTAGGAAAGTTAGGAGGATGTGACATGAGGAGAGAAAATGACTGGACGAATATAAAATTGGAGAAAATGATAAGCAAGATTAGGGGGTGATTAATTAGGCTAGATGAAGATTAGAGAAAGTTGTTTATGGTAAAAATGGAAACAACAATATTGAAAGACTAAATAGATTCAACCATAAAACCCTAGCCTAACAACAACAAAGATCCACCACAACATATGAAGATTACCTAAGACAATGTAAACCAAATAAAATCACAAAGATTATACCATCACATGTCCAATAGGGTTTGGATCTCCATTCTTCCTATCTCCATTGATCTTGCTTGATATATTTGCTCTCAGATTTTATGTGTGCACAAGAGCTCATCAAAGAACGGAAATGTGGTTGCAAGTAGACTTGATTGCATATGAAATTTCGAATGCTAGAAGGATTGATTAGGGTTGATAATGAAGGAAGCATCTCCTTATATAGAAGACACTATAAGAAATGGAGGGATACGATTAAGAGGTGTAAAAGATAAATGGTCACCTAGGATTAGAGGGTAGGTAGACAATATAAGAAAATAATGAGAGGGTAGGTAGTGTAGGAATTAAGAGATGAATGCCATGTGTCATAGGTGGAAAAGGCTAATGAATTAATTAAATAAATATTCATTTAATTAATAGAGGAAGTGGGATCAATTAAATAAATAAGAGTATTTATTTAATTTAGGAAAAAGGATAATTTAAATAAATAAATGTATTTATTTAAATGAGAAATAAGGCTAGAAGAGGATAAATGAATTAATTAAATAAATAAAGATTTATTTAATTAATAGAAGAATTAGGCTAAAATAATTAAATAAATAAAAATATTTATTTAATTAGACAGGACAATTTTAGGTGTCTACATTTTGCCCCTCTTTGAGACAATGCAGCTTGTCACGTTGTTTCAAAGAAGATTAGATGAACTGATACAAAGTTGCCCCAAGATGGGAATGATATGCCCCCTCAAGAGATTGGATGAAAATGTCTGGAAAGATCGTAAACAATCTCTCGATAAGAAAGAAAGGCTAGAAAGAATTGATCGGATAGGATAGAGTGACAAAGTCACGAGATAAAGAAGACTGACTTGGAAAACTAGGGCTAGGGTAGTCTATAAGATAGACTACGAGGGAAAACATCCTCATTGTCACTCACACATCCAAGAGATTAGAGTGCAGAGAGAGTAGAGAGCAGTCAACAACGATGGCATTGGTGCACAGATTCGATCGCGTTCGCCAATATCAGAGGCCACTAGATGCAGGAGAGCTGGTGAGTACCACAAAACCTCCTTGTACCTTGTTGCATTAATTGTTGTCATAAATGCATGTTAGGTAGGGTAATGAATGTGCATTAGGTATGTCAAAAAAAAATGTCAAGCGGGGTAAAAAACGTTAAGGCACGTTTGTGTTGGTGTCAAGCACATCTGGGTAGGCTAGGCGCGTCTGTGAAGTATGCAAGCGCATTTGTGTCATGAATACGCATTTATGTATTCAAGGTCAAATTTACAGTTCTGTGATAAACATATGTTGTTGATTGGATAAGTTGTTGAGAGGATACACTCAAACAAGTCCTCTAGGGAAGACTGGGATAACAGATAGGGCTAGGATTGACAATTTTGTGATAGAACATGCATTGCCAATCGGGAAACTACTCAAGAGGATACACTCAAGTAGAGGCCCTAGGATAGGATAGATCGAGGCACTTTGTGATAAACAGGGAGTACCATAGAAATTGACAATTATGTGATAGAACATACGTTGCCAATTGGATCAGGTTGAAATTGACAATTTTGTGATAGAACATGCGTTGTCAATTGGATAAGCTACTCAAGAGGATACACTCAAGTAGGTGCCCTAAAGATAGGATAAAAGCAACACTTTGTGATGAACAGGGAATGCTACTAGGATAGGAAGCAGGACTTTGTGATGAACAAGGAGTACCACTAGGATAGGAAGCAACACTTTGTGATGAACATGGAGTACCACTAGGATAGGAAGCAACACTTTGTGATGAACAGGGAGTACCACTAGGATAGAGTGCCATATGATAGATATAAGCATTAAGATAAAAAGCAACACTTTGTGATGAACAAGGAGTACCACTAGGATAGAGTGTCATATGATAGATATAAGCACTAAGATAAAAAGTAACACTTTGTGATGAACAGAGAGTGCCACTAGGATTGACACAGTTGATTTGCTTGACTGTAGGAGGACCTACCGATGCTGGAGTCACGGGAGAGATTCTCTTCGACTTAGAGTTTACGACTAGAGCTGAGATTTGAGGATAGAGAAACAGTTGAGGCTATGGGCTTGCGATATATTTTGCATGTGCCTGAGTTTTGAGCGAACATGGGATTGCTAGCTGCGCTAGCTGAGAGATGGCACTCAAATACTTGCACGTTTCATTTGTCGATAAGTGAGATGACAATCACCTTGGAGGATGTGTATAGGATACTGAGGATACTGATCGATGGGGAGTTAGTTCCTTACAATCGAGAGGGAGACAAGGATGCATTGAGATGAGTGTTTCAGGATCCAAGGCTGGAGATGAGGGCAGGACATGTAGCTTGGGACACAATGACAGTGATAGGATTGGTGCTACCGACGATGTTGGCAGGAGTGATCAGTGGGTTCCTATGTCTAGACAGGGCGACACGAGGGTTGGTTGTGGGATGGGGGAGGACTCTAGAGACATTGGTAACAGAGCACACTAGGTTTGCATGGGGACCGTGTCTACTGGCACACTTGTATTATGAGTTGCATCGGTTTGTGTATCATGGACCAGAAGGATTAGGATGCAAAGTGACACTATTGCAGGTATGGACATATGAACATTTGTCGGTTACATGTCCGATACACTTTAGAGGCAAGGGACACGGGCAAAGTTATGTACACTTGTATGATATGATTATGTCATAGCCACGAACTAGGAGACTAGAGTATTGGCGCAAGGTTATCGATGAGATAGACAGTGTGATATGGAGGTCATAACGGGACTGTGAGGAGTGGGAGGATGATGCAGTGGAGCTGTCGTATGTATTCAGGAGCAAGTATCTGATAGGGAGGACACCATATGTGATTGACAGGCAGTTGATAGATAGGGTGTGTAGTCAGTTTGGTAGGATACACCGGATGCCATGGGGTTCAGGGATGTATGCATGGACAGTGAGGTATTAGGTGCATTTGGGGCCATTGCTTTCTTATGATCAGTCTATGACATAGATTGTAGAGATGGTTCCCATGCCTTGGGATATATGGGTAGATGTAGAGGATGCAAGGATGGATGCAGAGTACATTGCATATTGGGGAGATCATCCCTTTCCATGGCTAACAGATCCAGGGGAGCCGATAGAGGGAGACAATGGAGGTGATGGAGATGATAGTGGGGATGGCAAAGTTAGAGGCCAACGCCGGAGGCTGAGCGCAGTGGCAGAGAGGAGAGTGGCTCCAAGGAGAAAGGGCAGAGAGGAGAGACAGGTTCAACAGGCTCATGTAGTAAGGGGTAGAGATGGATTGTCGTTACAGGTGCCAGCAGCACAAGTTCCCAGATAAGTACAGGCTCCTAGATAGGTATAGGGACAAGAGCAGTCATAGGAGTAGCCATAGGGATAGGGTGAGGGGGGAGAGGAGGATGAGCTACTATCCTTGAGGGAGATCTTCTAGAGACAGGGTGAGGGGGGAGAGGATGATGAGCTACTATTCTTGAGGGAGATCTTCTATGGATAGGGAGATGAGATCCAGGATCTGGAGAGGGAGACAACTAGGCTCAGGAGACAGTTAAGGGAGACTGAGTAGGAGAAGGATCAGGCTATTCAGCACTATACAGAGGTTGAGACAACACTAAGGGTAGAAAGGCAGGAAGCAGAGGACATAGGGGTCAGATATGCCTATGTTCTACAGACAGGGGAGGAGATAGGCTACTGGAGAGACCTATACTATGGAGCGGTGCCACCAGATCAGCGGGCTAGGAGCTTCCGGAGACCATCATGGATGGCGATGACCTTTGGAGGGAGAGACAGGAGATAAGCATCTAGCAGTGGGGTCATGGGTCCTCTACCACCACCAGATAGAGGGGGCAAGAGAGATGATCCTGGGGCGGGTGCTTCCAAGGCTCATACTCCGTCGAGGCCAGCTGGCTTCGAGGGAGGGAGTTCATCATAGCCTTAGAGGGCTCCCTATGTATCAGTTTTGTACCATTTTGTATGATGATGTAGACACCTTCGAGTGATTGTAGCCATATGATTTTTGACATCTTTGTATCATGACACTTATAATTTTGAGATATATATAAATAAGATGATTCATCTTTGCGACAGCTATTTGCATGTGTACCTATGTGATGTATGTTTCTATGTGATTTTTATGATATGGATGCAAATATGTACATGAGGAAATGCAATATTTTTGTTCTTTTATGTTTTTAATATGTTATGCCAATTTGAATGTATGAAATGCAAATGGATATGACGATGCAAATAACTATTTACATGATGAGAATGTAAAATGTGCTAACATGTGTTGTGTGCAGGATGCGATGCAATTGTGATATCTATATGTATGTTTGAAATGCTTAATATGTGGTAATGCAGGTGCAACTACATGAAATGTAAATATTTTTGGTGTGTCATTATACTCAGTCGTGTGATAGCAGGCTACACGGACTCGAGAAGGACGATGGAAGTCAATCAAGAAAGGGGGATGAAAGATAGAAGATATGAAAGTGAAAGAGCTTCTTGTGTGTTATCATCGTTGAGCTTTATTATGGCAAATAGGTTATGACAATCCAAATATATGTTCGACCCCGAAAGTCATTGTACCTGTTTGCATGGAGATTAGACAATCGCAAACAAGGAATGCCCCGGTTCACACTAGACTCACAGTGTCCTCATATTCTTGGACAAGTCATAGCATTACTAAGAGACAATCCACAGACAACAAAGAAAAATAAATAGGTGATGATACCCCATCCTCGCTTTTCTAGTCAAAGACATCCTAGAGATAAAATCTATAGTCAGAGACATCTCGGAAAAGCTAAAAGACATGTCACCAAAAGATAAAATCAAAAGAAAACCAAGACTCGACACCAACATCTACTATAGTCCTCGAGTTTAGTGTCTCTTGTCAATTGTATAAGTCTATTTGATTGTGGTCACAATGTTTACTTTCACAAAAGGATAGATAACACTAAACCATAATGTTGTCTGAGTCTTTTGAAAGATTTGATTTGTTGAAGCCCATTACTACTTGTGTGTCTCATCTAAAAATGACCGAATCCATGAAACTGACACTTTATTGTGGAGAAGATAAAACTTTATTGCGGATTGGTGATGCAAATGGTGCTTTATGGCGGATTGTGCGTTGATAACTGAATAAAATTGGAAGCAACTATACTCCTTGGAGTGTGTGATTCTCTGAGTTCCACACCCATCACTAGACATAGGATTTGACTTAGCCATAGATAGGAGCTGATTTATTATGGATGGAAAGGGTGAAAACGAGGGATTATATAGAATGACTAACTAACCTTAGGTAGATCAATAACAAGCCATGATGAGAATGTGTAAAGTTTATTATGCATGAAGAGATTGTGAGTGTGTACAAAGTGAAAGGATGAAATGGAATCCTGAAGGAGTGAGGAGCAATGTCTCTACACATGGCATCGGTGACCCAGTTTTCACCATGGTACTTGCTTGATTGATGATGTAGACACCTTCGGGTGATTGTAGCCATATGATTTTTGACATCATTGTATCATGACACTTATAATTTTGAGATATATATAAATAAGATGATTCATCTTTGCGATAGCTATATGCATGTGTACCTATGTGATGTATGTTTCTATGTGATTCTTATGATATGGATACAAATATGTACATGAGGAAATGCAATGTTTTTGTTCTTTTATATTTTTAATATGTTATGCCAATTTGAATGTATGAAATGCAAATGGATATGACGATGCAAATAACTATTTACATGATGAGAATGTAAAATGTGCTAACATGTGTTGTGTGCAAGATGCGATGCAATTGTGATATCTATATGTATGTATGAAATGCTTAATATGTGGTAATGCAGGTGCAACTACATGAAATGTAAATATTTTTGGTGCGTCATTATACTCAGTCATGTGATAGCAGGCTACACGGACTCAGGAAGGACGATGGAAGTCAATCAAGAAAGGGGGATGAAAGATAGAAGATATGAAAGTGAAAGAGC